>NW_006160165.1:3880411-3895878 GCF_000334495.1 Tupaia belangeri chinensis | reverse complement strand
GGCCTCCTGTACACGGGCGTCCTCGTTCTCTGTGTGGCCTCCTGTACACGGGCGTCCTCGTTCTCTGTGTGGGCCCTCCTGCACACGGGCGTCCTCGTTCTCTGTGTGGCCCTCCCGTACACTGGTGTCCTTATTCCACCCATTAGGTGCCAGTGGGACCCCCACATTTGTGACAATCAAAAATGTTCCCAGACATTGCCAGGTGTCCCCTGCAAGACTAATTCCTCTGAGAATGGCCATTGACTATTATGATAGAAATGTCCTATGTCGCCACAGTGACTTGATTAATAAATATGAATAAACAAAGAGAAATAACTACCTGATGGAATGAGTTTAACCCAGAGAGGCTTAAGTACTGAAGTAATTACTATTCTCATCTGGAATCATAATTAACTAGTATGGTGTAATTGATTAGACATACACAGGATTCCTAAATTAAAAATCATTAGAAAATCACTGTACATTTGTCCAATTATAGGAAAAAGTTAATTCTTCAGGGACATCTACACAATCCTATCAACACCTAACAAGGCCTGATGATCGATCTTCTATGAGGAAATTCCTCAGTATGGAATTTAGCCTCACTCAGCCTGAGCAGACCAGGACCACGCCTGGACACGGATGTGCCTCTACGGGGTTTAGAGGGGTGTGTTGTGCTGGAAAACGAGGGGCAGATGTAACAACGGCAACACCCTCTGCAGGCAGGTGGACCCGCAGGAGCAGGTACGTGAAGAAGGCCCGGTCAGACAGTGCTAAGCCACCCAGAATTCAAGCAGGTGGGGGCACCATGGAAAGCTGACAGCAGGCATGATGTGGGGCTTTACACAAGTAGATAAGCAGAGCAGAGGTCGAAAACAAAGACAAAAGGTGTGTCCAGATATCAGCGACAGTGACAGATTTGGGATTTCTGTGAAGGATTATTTCCTCGAGGAATACTGAGGGTGTGTGGGTGGGTGGTGGACAGTGCAGACTGACAAGCAAGCTAAATGTCCGCTACTGGAGAAGCCCATTCACGGGGCATCTTACTGAGACAGGGGATCTGAAGTGGAGAAAGGAGCCTTTGATCCATTTTTTCAAGGCTAAAGTATAAATTAGAAGTTGACACTTAAAAAAAAAAAAGGAAGGAAGGAATAATAAAAAGAAGCTTACTCTCCCAACCAAGAGAACCTGGTTTAGATGACAGGGTACAAGCTCAGAATCCAATGGGCAGTGCAGTGTGCAAATACGGACGCTCACTTAAATACAGTCGACATGTACAGACATCCTCGGGATAGGGCAGGGGGAGACACGATGGAGAGAAAAGGAAATGCCAACCCTTGAGTAACTCACAGTATAATGGGAAGGACGATTACCCTGACACACAACGAAGGATTTAAGGGCTGAACAGGAATGCAGCTCACCTTGAGCAGGATCTTGGATGGGGAAGGGGTAATTCTGAATGAAGGAACTGGACCGGGGCCTCTTAGCATGAGAAGAATTTTAAAAGGTGAAGAATGTTGACAAGAGTGCACTTGGGGGGAACCAGCAGTTAGCGTAATGGCTATGTCGCTGGATTCCCACGTAGTCGACCGCGGTTCGTGTCCCGGACCCGGTGGCTTAAAACTCACGCCGGGCGCGTGTGCGTGCGTGCCCAAGATCCCGAGAGGAGAATGGAGGAGAAGGGATTGCAGCGTGACCATCCCCCCTGGGGGGGTGATTTCTCGCTTTCTGTCTCTATGTCTCTCTCTGTCTGTCTGGCGAACGCACGCGCCCTACAGTGAAAATCTCTCTCAAAAAAAAAAAAAAAAAAAAAAGAGTGCACTTGGCCGGATAAGTGAGACGAGGCCATTACAGCAGATGGCGGCACAGTCTGGGGACGGTCTGAGTGGGGGCCTGGACAATGTGAGGGAGGTAAAACAGGCCAGGGCTTTACCTAACATTTGCAAGAATGTGACACCATTCCACAGGTAGCACCATGGGTTCCCAAGAAGGGAAGTGACACGATTTTATTTAGTCAGTGAGTGACAAAGGCATTTCATACCTGGGTTCTACAGAAGGGGACAGATGGCACCAGACTTGTGCAGCTGGGGAGCTGGGTGAGGGTGGAGGGCGGGGAGCAGATGACAAAGCTTGAGGAGCTCTGTGTGGGAGGCGGTGAGAGGACTGTGGCCTTGGGGAGTGTGGGACAACCTGGACAGGGGAGAGGACACTGGATTTGCTGTGGTTAGCCCATTAGGGTCTATCACTCATCACCTATTTTTTTTTGTAGGGCCTGAAGTTTAGACAAGGGCAGTGTAGTTTGGATTCTATTTTCACATCCTCCCAGTTTACCATACACCCCAAATTTTTCAACCCTTTCCACTCTGGGTCTCTGCAGAACTGGATATGAGTGTTCTCCTCTCCCTGGACACCAACTCTAGGTCTTTATTTCTGCCCTTTTCAAGGTGGAGTTTTCAAAGTCTGGCATTCTACATAGTTTTGCAGTCTGATTTTTTTTTTTCTTGTTCCTCTTCATGCTTTTTCTCTGATGATATAATTAATCCCCATAGGTTCAGCTCCTTGGAAATTTTTTCCTTTTTTACCTGCCTAGTCTGGAACTCTCACCTAAACTCCAAAACTGCTATCATTTCTGAGACATGGAATATAGTCACAAATTCACCTGATCTCCCCAACTCACAGCCCCTCGTGGGATTAACATCCTCTTAGAACTCCCCTTCTCTTCTCACGAGTGCAGCACTGTCTCAAATTCTCAGAGTCATCCTTGACACCCTCCTCTTCTTGACTCGACACCTGTATGTTCTCTAATAGCCTTGCTTGGTAGTCAAAACCCCACAGCTCAAGGAAGACAATATTGGTACCACAGCCAAGTGCCTGCTTTCCTGTTCATTCTGAGTAGTACATTGTGGAGCATTTCTTCAAAATAGCAGAGAGCATGCCCTTGAAACAACGACAAACTGACTCTAAACTGGATTGTGAGGCCCTGAAAGCTCTTACCAGTTTCTTTCTGTTCTGTTTTGTTTGTTTGTTTTTAGATTTTTGCTATAGGTTGATGCACATACTCCCTGGATAGACTGAAAGATAGAAAGCGAAAAACCACCCCCTCTCGGGAGATGGCCATGCTGCAATCCCTTCTCCTCCACTCTCCTCTTGGGATTTTGGGCACACACACACACACACACACACACACACATTTGATGAGAGTTTTAAGCTGCCAGATCCGGGACTCAAACCACGTTTGGTTAGGTAGGAGTCTGGTGTGTCAACCACTACTCCACCTGCTGGCCCCCTTTCTGATTTTATTTACTTACCTAGTCTGTAAGAGTAGCCAACTCATATTCCTGCCACAAACACATTGTGTTGCTCATTCGTGGAACTGTGCTCCCTTCTAGTCTGAGTCCTTTTCATTCTGCAGATCCCGACCTTGTCCACGAAGCCTTCTCCATCATCCCAGCCCATGGCTCTCCCTCAGTATGTGAAAAGTATCAGAGAACTATTCATTTATGTGATTCATTTGACACTTCCAGCTGACTGCCCTACTCTGCACCTTTGGATAGGACCTGTCCATGCTCTCCGCATTTTCACTGTTCGTAAGAGGAGGGTTCTCTGTGTACCCCGCCATGCTCATGCTTGACCAGCACGTACGTGTAACTGGTGTGTTAGGCCACGATTTGATGGACTCGTGTGCCCCTGGCTCTTCAACGATTTCTTCTTGGCAACCTTCACATTATTCTGAAGCCCCCAACCTAGGTACACCAGACTCTTTTCCTGAACTACACTCATGTATTCTTATTTCTTCTTCCCAGAGGCTCTGGGCCATATGTCTATCATCATCCTGAATGCCAGTGTAGGCCAGTAAAACGATAAGCATGTTCAGCTACACACATGTATGCATTCACATCTCTGACCTCATCCATGAGTAGATAACTCATAGGACATTGACTCTAGTGTCATGGTCATGTATGGTCTCTTGAGGACTAAATTCACTGACCAGAACTTCACCCACTGGATGCAGATACTTTTTGTTTCTCTTTCACACATCCTCACAGATCTTATAGCTTTGCACACCTACATAAGATGCGGCTCTTCTAGCTCTGAAGACCTACATAAGATGGGGTTCTTCTAGCCCTGCACAACTACATAACATGGGTTCTGCACACCCACATAAGATGCGGTTCTTCTAGCTCTTCACACCTACATAGATGCGGCTCTTCTAGCTCTACACACCCACATAAGATGCGGTTTTTCTAGCTCTTCACACATACATAGATGCCGCTCTTCTAGCTCTGCACACCCATATAAGATGCGGTTCTTCTAGCTCTGAAGACCTACATAAGATGCGGTTCTTCTAGCTCTGCACACCCACATACGATGCGGTTCTTCTAGCTCTTCACACCTACATAGATGCGGTTCTTCTAGCTCTTCACACCTACATAGATGCGGTTCTTCCAGCTCTGCACACCCACATAAGGTGCAGACCACTGATGTGCTATAGCACCATCATACTATGTACTCGGCCGTCCTTGATTATCCAGTTGTTAAGGTCAGAACACTGACAAGCAGAGAGGATACGCAAGCTGCCCGTGACCGTTGAGTCAATAAACATCAGGACTAGAGCTGGAACCCAGGCAGAATGGCTCCTTAAACATCAGGAACAATGTCACGGTGCTAGGCAACAGCAGAGTGGGCATTCAGTGGTCCATTTTTCAACCCTGACTTCACAATTACAGTGGAGAAAATACAAGTGAGTAAAGCCCAAATTAGAACTAATTTAAATACGACTTAAAAATGCTTTTAACTAAAAGAGGGAGTGGGAGGGGGCTTCATAAATGCCCAGAAGTTTTATTTGCAAAGGCACCTTCTGGTGCTCAGAAGAGCTAATTGCAAAATATTCCAGACTGTCAAGTGAAGGCTTGCTTCATTTTCTCTGGCTGTTAGACTTTGAGTCAGACAACAGTACATGTTCCAAAGAATCTGCACAATTCTCATAAACAAAGTGATGTTGCAAAATGCATATTAAAATATACGTTACAGACTCCAGACAAAGGCTCCTTGGCACGCGTCCTGGGCCTTTTCTCAGGCGTGGCTGACGGCAGCCATTCCTAGCTGCTCCAGCTCAGCATGGCTTGGTGTGCCGATAACGTTAAATTCAATATGGCGCTGGAGCCTGTGCGAAGAATGCGGAGCTCCTGGCCCTGCAGAAGATCACGCTTCATTCCCCTTAGATGACCCCTACGTGCACCAAGGATGAACACGATGCAAATAAAAGAGACAGAGTCCTGACAGAATGATAATGTAAACTCACAACTAATGATTGCATTCTTTAATTTCCCATTTTCCAGAAGCCTAGCAATAAAATGTACATTCGCTGAACAGAAAGAAAGCAAATTACACTGAATGTAAAATGTCCTAGTCGTTATTTTTTATATCTCTATTCCTTCACAAAATAAACATCTTCATATTCATAATATTTTGTTTGATATAGCTTAAGCGTTCTAACACTAAAAACTACTCTCTAATCTAATGATAAATAATGGCAAGTCCAGGGAATAATTAAGTATACAAAAAAAGATCTAAGTGTGTTCCTATCAGTAAAAGGATGGCAATTAAAGTAAGTGATAGCTATAATTATCCACACATAACTATATTTCAGCAAATGAACAAACAGATAATTATTTCTGGGAAGCTGAGGTAGCATGCAGATACTGGCATTCTAAAGAGAAATTGTTTCCTAGAAAAAAACCACTATTTTTGATTCAATTAAAACTTTAAGTTATATTAAACATTTTCATCTTGTGCCTTTATTACGAGAGCACAATGACTATACCTGTATTAATAAACACTTTAAGGAGCTCAT
Source organism: Tupaia belangeri chinensis (assembly GCF_000334495.1). NCBI lineage: Eukaryota > Metazoa > Chordata > Mammalia > Scandentia > Tupaiidae > Tupaia > Tupaia belangeri. Next base: position 3,890,045 of record NW_006160165.1, on the reverse strand, counting down.
GTGGATGTCAGGTGGTAAGCACGTGTAATGTTTGTTTGCTTTTTATAATATAGACAAGGACCATTCTTTTTTTTTGGGGGGGGGTAGAGGTTTTTGCTATAGGGCGCGTGTGCTCGCCAGACAGACAGAGAGAGACATTGAGACAGAAAGCGAGAAATCACCGGGGGATGGTCACGCCACAATCCCTTCTCCTCCATTCTCCTCTCAGGATCTTGGGCACGCACGCACACACGCCCGGCGTGAGTTTTAAGCCACCGGGTCTGGGACGCGAACCGCGGTCGACAATGTGGGAGTCCAGCGACATAGCCATTACGCTAACTGCTGGTTCCCAAGGACCATTCTTCTGTCTCTGCTCCTGCATAAGATTTATAGGCTGTATGCGACATGCAACATCACTTTAACCAGTAAATGCTCATGAAAGGCCTAGTGTACAGGGCATTGTTCTGGTACTTTAAGAAGCATGGGGAAAGCTTCAGAGACCTGGAAATTCGTGGCGCTCATGAAAGTAGCCCAGCATAAACGTGTGAAGCTGCTTTGAAAAATGGAATTTGCTACTGAAATAATTTTTATTCTGTGCATATAACTGTTGAGATAGGCAAGTGATCTTCAATAAATGGCAACACAGAACTATCTTTATTTTAATCTGTAAGCTTTTAAGGGAAAAATCTAAGAAGCTCTGTTCCAGGATTTGGACATACAAGTGTTACAAGTGTAAATTCAGAAGCCTGATATTCCCAGGGCTTTAACTTTGTGTTGTTAATTTCCAGGGGCATAGGTTTCCATGACAGTCCAGTAGTCCAGAGGGGTTTCTGTTTGTGGTTTTCTTTTTCTTTTCTTTTCTTTCTTTCTTTTTTTTTTTTTTTTTTTTTTTTTTTTGAGAGGCTTTTGCTATAGGGCGCGTGCACTCACCAGAAAGACAGAGAGAGACAGAAAGAGAGAAAGCAAGAAATCCCTCCCCGGGGGGATGGCCACACCACAATCGCTTCTCCTCCCTTCTCCTCTTGGATATGCAGGCACATGCGCCCGGTGTGAGTTTAAGCCACCAGGTCCAGAGCTTGAACCCCAGTCGACTACACGGGCGTTCAGCGACATAGTCATTACGCCTGCTGGTCCCTGTTGGTTTTCACTTTAGTTTTAATGTTTAGAGTAAAACTCGCCATTTTGAATTGTATTTCCTAGGACCATTTCCCATGCCACTTTCACCTTTGACTCATGACACAGAAAAATTAGGTATTTTAGTGAAGCAGAGTTCCCTCCCTCCACGCTCCCTTCGTTTCTCTCTCTCAATTTAAATGTTTTCCTTTATTTATGATACAGAATGTGCCCGTGCACAGGGGTGCGAGGGAGTGTGGAAGAAGGGAGCACCCTCTACCGGGCCTGGCCATGCTGTGATTCCCGTCCTCCAGGCCTCCCGCCCTTGGGTCTTAGGCACTCACACACATGGCTGGAATGTGGGCTTCAGGCCATCATCTCCAGGTGGGATCTCCCTTCTCTAGAGCATGTATCTCTGCTATGCCATAGAGCCAGCCCCTGGTTTCTTACTCTTTTAATTGTGGAATTGTAACCACCACACAAGTCAGTAAATAGGACAATGCCAGCTACCCAGAGACCCCTTCATTGTCCCTGCAAACCACTCTTGGCTCTGCCCTAACTTCTGCACTGTCCCTCTGGAGCCTCACCTCTGCCTAGGGTCTGTGATGGTTCCAGCCTGGGTTTCCACTGCATCTCTCTAGTTACAGGTGAGCCTGGGCTCCACAGAGTGTTCACAGGCTTCTCAGGCCTCTTGTCCAGTTACCTCTTCAGTTATCTTTTTTTTTTTTTTTTTTCAGTAAATGCTGAATATGACCCCTTGGTTAAATCTATTGAAAATATTTCTTGCAATTCATGGTTTTTTTTTTTCTCTTTTTCCTTGTGGTTAGCACCTCTCCAGTCCTATTTAGTAAGTAATTTCTTTTCTCTGAGGTAATAAAACACACATACATACACACATATTATATACGTGTATATATAAACACACATGTGTATATATATATGTAAAACCTATGTATTATATTATCTATAATATATATTACATATACATTAATACACGTTAAAACAAAGATACGAATACTCCTGTATGTTATTTTATAAACTTCTTTATTTTATGGTTGACATTCGGCTCTACAGTCTACCGGAAGTTCACACATAGATGAGGTGAGCCGAACTATCGATTGTTTACCTTACGTGGAGAACAGTCACTGTCAGCCCAATAGTCTATGGGATTTTGTCACAAATGAAGTGGCGATGCAATGTGGGAACACCTTATTTTCAGTCTCCTTGTTTTTTATTCCGATTTTCAGGAAGAGTTTGTGTAAAAATGGCATTAGCTGCTTCTCAGTATTTTGGGAGAATTTACTAGAGAAATCATTTAGGCTTAGAGATTTCCTTGTAAGAATACGTTTAGTTACAAATTCAACTAATGTAATACGTACAGTATTATTTAGCTTTCCTATTTCTCCATTTTGATTTGTTTTATTTATTTTTTTTAAAGAACTGGGTTTCTTTCATATAAATTTCCAAATTTGATGTAAAACTGTTGAGGACATTTTTTCAATACTGTTTCAATTTCTGTAAGATCTGTGATGGTGTCCCATTCTATCCTTAGACTTCATCATTTCACCCCTGCAAGAGAATTACCAATTTTATTAATGTTTCAAAGAAAGGATTTTTAAATTCGCTCAACTCCTTCATGAGTGAGAAAAAAGACAGAGAGAACGCGAGCATACCCTCAACAGAGTCCTGACACTGAGATCCACCCCAGCCTCGGTCAATCCCAGACCATGGTCAGTATGCCTGGTGTCCTCAGGAAAGACTTCCAGACTTAAACCGGCCAGCTTTCTTTGCAGAACTGCTTCCCAAAGAATCACGTGCCACCAGCTAGCCCTTCAAAGAAATTTTTTTTTTTTTTTTGGAGAGATTTTCACTGTAGGGCGCATGCGCTCGCCAGACAGACAGAGAGAGACATAGAGACAGAAAGCGAGAAATCACCCCCCAGGGGGGATGGTCACGCCACAATCCCTTCTCCTCCATTCTCCTCTCGGGATCTTGGGCACGCACGCACACGCGCCCGGCGTGAGTTTTAAGCCACCAGGTCCGGGACGCGAACCGCGGTCCACTACGTGGGAGTCCAGCGACATAGCCATTACGCTAACTGCTGGTTCCCAAAGAAATTTTTTACAACCAACTTTTGCTCTGCCGTTTTATATTTTAATAATATTCTTATCTTTACTATATCTTTGCTTCTACTTTCTTGGCGCTTATTTTTTTGTTCTGTTTCTAACTCCTTGAAATGATTAATATTGACTTTTCAGTCTTTTCTTTCTTGCAATGCATATGCTTGTATCTATACATTTCCACTGAGTTCTACTATGTCATGTTTTTATCATTAGTTAAAATGTTGTTTTAAACTATTTTGATTTTTTTCTTAAATCCACTGATTATTAGAGCTGTAATTTTTATTTATTCTTTTTTGTTTTGTTTTGTTTTGTTACAGGGTGTGTGTGTTCGCCAGAGAGAAAGGAAAGGTGAGAAATCACCCCCAGAGGGGATGACCATGCTGCAATCCCTTCTCCATTCTCCTCTCAGTATTTAGAGCACACATGCACATATATTTGACATGATTTTCAGGCTGGGTCTGAGTCCTGAACTGCTCTGTAAGTCATTTACGATACAGTCCCTTAACCTCCACACCACCAGCTGGCTCTGTAAAGCTGTGATTCTCTGTAAAGCTGGAGGAGCACTGATACCGTTGACATTTAATATTTGCATGCTACATCTTCTCCTTTCCTACTCCTTTATGTTTAATCATTTAGCATCCTTAATGTTTTACATATTTTTAAAGAATTATTTTATTTAGCTTCATTTATTTATTTTGACTAGAGAGGAACAGAATGAGAGAGAGAGAGATTGGGGGAGAAAGAGAGAGGAAGGTGAGAAAGCAAGCCACTGGGTCTGGGACTCCAACCGTGTCAGCGACGTGGGAGTCTAGCACCCACCATACCACCTACCAGGCCAAAGTTTTACATATTTTAAGAAATATTGTTATTTAAAAATATTGTACTAATCAATTATCTTTAATGCAGATTTACACAAAATGTGTTTTAAACATATTACCATATTTAGATACAGCTTATTTTCATAGATATCTTGATATCCACCTTTCCATTTATTCTATCTTTCTAATTTTTTGGGAGAGGTTTTTGCTATAGGGCACGTGCGCTCACCAGAAAGACAGAAAGAGACAGAGAGACAGAAAGTGAGAAATCACGTCCCAGGGAGCATGGCCATGCGGTAACCCCTTCTCCTTCATGCTCCTCTCAGGATCTAGGGCACGCACGGACACATGCCCGGCGGGAGTTTAAGCCACCGGGTCTGGGACTCGAACCTTGGTCAACTGCATGGAAGTCCAGCGACGTAGCCATTGCACCATCTGCTGGTCCTGCCATTTATTTTATCTTTCTATTTTACTACTGTTTTCTATTTTTTGGGTTGAGTGAGATTTTATTATTATGTCTTATTATCTTTATTAGTTTAAAAATTATAAACCCACTAGTAATTTTTTAGAGGTTACCTTTGGGTTGTGAAGAGCAAGTAATATTTATTGGTGTATTATATTAAATAGCACTTTTACCCACTCTGGGGTCACTTACTTTTCTTACTATTATTTATCCCTTTTCGTTTCTTTGAAAATTCAGCCAATGTTTAATTTTTAACTTTTTTATTCTGAAAGTATCTTAACTCTCAGTTTCCACAGAAATTTTGATATTAACAAAATTCTGGACAGTGGCTCTCTGTCCGTCAGGCTTATGCTTCCTCTCATTGCCTTTGGACTCACTATCACTCACTTGCAGGTGACTGGTCTTTCTTTATCACTGCCTGCTCTTCAGACTTACTCTTGGTCTATATTTTATAAATATTTCATTATGATAGGCCTAAGAAACAGAAAGTTTTCTTTCTACGTATTTCACCCTGGCTTTACAAAGGGTATTTTGGATTGATCGTTTTACCGCAACAGTCAGACCAGCTGAGGTTCAATCTACAGAAGTGAGAAGCATCCTTTGCAGACAAACACGTCCTGCGTTTGCAGGGCCCGGGTCCTCCGGCCTGTCAGTAGCACTGTGTGCCTGCTGCCCACCCCCACCACCCTGGACCATGCTACCCTCGTCCATTTTCTGGCCCACCATCTTGCTGTTCCCCAGATCACACATGGGCCTGATCAGATCACTCTCTTTAGGATCTGACTTTTTCTCTTAGCACAATGCATGCAAGTCATTCCATCCGCTCTGCCACGTGGAACAGTCAGTCATCCTTGTCACCTGCAGAGAGTTAAGGATGTAAGACTCCCCCAGGAGTACACCTCTGGGCACACACCTCCATGGAACCCTCTCCCATCACGTGGGAACTTAATTGAGTGACTGGCTTCCAACAAGTGGAACATGGTGGTGTGGGGTGTCGCTGCTGAGGCTGGAGGTGTCAGGACTGTGGCGTGTGTTCTGGTACTCTCTCGGATGCTCGATCCAAGGATGCAACAGCCCTGCTGGGAGGCAGCTCTACAGAGACCTCTAGGTGCCAGCCTGCTGCGAACTGTCTGAAGTCTGCCAAAGGCTCTGTGGCCGATGGGCTGCTTCAGCAGGGCAGTAAGCTAAAGGCACTCAGGGAGGCCACACCAGCTTCTGACCCACTGAAGCTGTGACAGGTAACCACTTGTATGGAGCCTCTTAGTTCTGGGAGCAAAGTGCTGCCCTGCAATGGACAACTAATGCAATCCAGTCACCATCCGAAGGACATGTGACTCATTACCAGCCTTACAGGAGGATTAATAAAGTCATCATTAGCATTTGTACGCAGGAATACTGTCTTCACTCCTCTGGGGTGGATACCAAGGAATAGAGCTGTCGGGTCGCATGCTGAACTTTGAAAAGCACTGTCAGTGTAATTCTGCTTCTTCATGTTCTCATTGAAGTTGGAAAATTTTGTTACGTTTATATCAATCTTTTTTTCTGCTCGTGTAACCTCTCTCCCATGTCTTTTAAGTCCCTAAACCACTATCTTAGAATTTTCACTTTTCTTTTGCTTCTGTGAGTTTCAATCCAGAGATTTCCTGATGTGTCTTCCTTCCACTTTCCCAGTTGTTTTTTTGTTTTTTGTTTTTTTGTTTTTTTTTGTTTTTTTTTTAGTCTGTGCTGGAATAAATTACACTTCATCCTTATTGCAACAATCTTTTTTTCTGCTCGTGTAACCTCTCTCCCATGTCTTTTAAGTCCCTAAACCACTATCTTAGAATTTTCACTTTTCTTTTGCTTCTGTGAGTTTCAATCCAGAGATTTCCTGATGTGTCTTCCTTCCACTTTCCCAGTTGTTTTTTTGTTTTTTGTTTTTTTTGTTTTTTTTTGTTTTTTTTTTAGTCTGTGCTGGAATAAATTACACTTCATCCTTATTGCAAGGTATCTTACTACTGTGTTTATTGATTTCAGAATTTCCACGTGATAGATTTTTTAGCGTTTTTATCGTCTTCATTTCTGCTGAACTTTTCATTTATTTAATCTTTCAGGGTAAGGCAAATAAACTTATTTTAAAGCTTCCAAATCTGCTCTTTCAAGCTCCTGTTCTTACATCACATGTCTGGTTCTTCTTAATTACGTGTTGGACTCTGTATTAGAAGAAGGCTTTGTAAAAATACTTCAGTACCTAAGACGTGACCATTGTGCTGGGCTCCTCCCAGGTGCCTGCAGACCCTGTCCCTCCGGAAGAACTCAGTCCAGCTTTCAGGTTGAGATCACGCTGACTCCTGGGCGACGCTTGTATATATGGTAGAAACTAACAAACTGTGAGGTTGATTTTTCCCACTTAGTGTTTTCCCTTATGTTTAACAGTATCATGGCACACTTGGATGAATATCATAGTATCATGTAGGCCACGCTTCCAGTCCCCAAGGCCCTGGCCGGTCCTTACCTCTGTCTGCCCCTTCAATCCCAGGAGGGAGTAAGAGCACAGCTCGGCCTCTCCTGTTCTTCTCAGGCCTGGCTGAGAGTCCTGCATGTCCTCGGGGAGAAGACTGGATCCTGTGCTTGGGCTGACACTGGGCCTAGGCTCACGTCTCTGGTACCTTCCAAATGTCCCCACCTTGATGTTCTCTAGGGCTTTGTTTTGCCCAGCTCTTGTGGATGTTCTCAGGGGAAGGTTTGACTAAATTTTTCTCACTGGCCCATACTAGGAGCCCTGGGTTTCTTTTATGTGAGAGGGAAAACAGTTGCTTAAGCGGCCCTTACACAGTTTTGGAAACACTCAGCCAAGCCAGTTGCTAAATGATGCACTCGCTGGTGCCCTTAAAACGCTCTAAGCCCATTTGCCACATGTCATGCCTTAAATATTACCTTCCTACACACTTCTTAGTGATGTGAAGAAAAATACACTTTTATTAAATAAGAAATATTGGTATACCATCCATCCCCTTGTGCTCAATGTAAGGCCCACCTTATACTGGTTCATACAGACCAGCACTCACTAAAAATCTCTGGGAAGTCAACCAGCAGTGAATACAATTCTGATTCTTTAGCCCAAGCAATAATACACTGGCAATAACACCTATGGAGAAGTTCCGGAGTTTATGTTCTATTTTCCAGTTCTTAAGCCTACTTCACTTTTACATTTTAAACCCATTCTTCCTAGAAAGTTGAGACAGCTTAAAACTTGTATGCACTGACTTCGGAGTTTAAAAAGTGCTTACCATTTGAGACGGAATTTCCATTTTCAGCAGTTACAGCACTAGATAGCGAGTTAGATAACTGAATTCCATGGTTATTTGCATTTCTATCTTGCGCCTCTGAAGCAATTTCTGATGCACTAAGATCATCCCGGCTAGTTAGGTTCATGTTAGTTTCAAAACCTAAAATAAATTTAAAAAAGATTATTCTTTTATGATAAGAATGTACTGAATAAACTGAATAAAATACTGGAAGAAAATAGTAAAACATCAAATCAAACATTAATTACATTTTAAGTAAATTGATAAGAATTCTTAATTAAATCTGTGGCCTACATAATATTCAACTAAGTTTGCCACAATACTGTTAAACATAAGGGAAAATAGTAAGTGGTAAAAATCAACCTCACAGTTTACTTTCTACCATATATACAGAATTTTTGATGTCATAGATCAAATAACTTATCATTATAGTATTGCCCATTTTGAGAAGGCAGGAAGTTTAGGAAGTTTATGATCTGGGAATGTTCTTAATGGCTAAATTTAAATAGAGATTATACAATACTCTTTTAAGGGATTTTTGCTTAGGGTGCATGTGCTCACCAGAGAGAGAGACAGAGACAATGAGAAGAAGTGATAACCGCCCCCCCCGCCCCGCTCAGGAGGAATGGCTATGCCACAATCCCTTCTCCTCCATTTCCCTCTTGAGATTTTGGGCATGCACGCACCCATGCCCGGTGTGATTTTCAAGCCACCAGGTCCGGGACTTGAGCTGCAGTTGGCCATAGGTAAGTCCAGTGACATAACCACTATGCCATCTGCTGGCCCTGAGTTATGTCATCTTATAACTTTGAAAAAATAAATTTGTTTTCGACATTATTATAAGAAATTTTATTACCCATTTGGAATACTAAATTTCAAAGCCTTACGCATTCTATACACTAGAATAATTACTTGAGTATTTAATGCATTTCCTATACTGAGTGTTTTGAGATCTATGAACATAGACTCAACTGTCCTACTTAAGCTAAAGGAAAATATAAAGACTTTAGAATACTATGTAGTATTAATAAAGTAAAATATCACAGATGCTAGGGCTTCGGACGGTGGCACGGTGTCTAACAGAAGTGGATGTTCCGGTAGTTGCCGCATCCTCATCAGGCAAGGTCTACAGTAACTAGAGCTTGCAAACGAGCATGACGGCCAATCTCAGTGGCACCTTGGCCCCTCACTGCACCCCACTTACCCTCTACCTGGGTAAGGTCCCCTCTGTCAGACTCCAGACTCACAGGTGTACCTGGGTTGGCTGTTGCTTACCCAGGAACTTCAAAGAAGCTCCAACCTATCGGGGGATTTTTGAGTCAACATCGACGAGGACCTTTGTTTTTTTTTTTTTGAGAGATTGTTGCCATAGGACACATATGCTCACCAGAAAGACAGAGAGAGTCAGACAGAAAGTGAGACACGGCCCCCTTGGGTGATGGCCACGCCACAACCCCTTCTCCTCCATTCTCCTCTCTGGATCTTGGGTATGCACGCACACGCGCCCAGCGTGAGTTTAAGTCATCGGATCTGGGACTCAAACTGCAGTCAACTATGTGGGAGTCCAGCTACATAGCCATTACACCAACTGCTGGTCCTACTCTTGTGTTGTTTTTAAAAAACTGTTGGCTCACAGTAGGTTCTGACTGTCTTAAAGTTAGGCCTTTCTAAATGTTTAGGCTAACAGATTGCTCCGAAGTTAATAAGCATCCTATGTGCTTTCATACTTTACATGTGGCAGAGGAGAGTAGTAGCCCCAACCCCAATGACTAGTGTCTCAACAGACAAAGACATCATTGCTATTTTGCTGGTGAGGAATTTAAAGGAAACCAGAGCCATGTTGTGAAGAAG
>NW_006160165.1:3872692-3880380 GCF_000334495.1 Tupaia belangeri chinensis | reverse complement strand
AGAGCGGGACTTGAACCTTTATGCTCTGATCATCAACACACTAGGTTAGATCGTTTCCATGCTTATAACGCTGGGCGGCATTGCTGTTGCCATGGTGTAGAGACAGAAGATGCTGGTAGACAGAATAAACAAAAATGATCAGAGCTTCAAAAACTAGGTAGAGGAGTTTATACTTGAGAGATCCAATGAGCCCTTGCACATAAACAAAGAAGACCTTCAATGAGTCGGCATGGACAAAAAGAGTGACAGAGCAAAAAGCCGGATGGATCTCAGTTGTTTAAGCTCTTGACAATGAGCATTATTGAACTGATCAGCCTAGAACTGATCTTTTCAATTTGGTCAACTCTAATTGATTTAAAAAACAACAAACAAACAACAACAAAGACAACTTCTGAACATCAGTAACAGCTATCGCAGATATTGTTTCAATGTTGTCTCAGGACAGACATTCACCCGCTTTGATTTCTCTGTAAGCTGAATTATCTCATTTTCTCACGATTCCTACTCTGTCAGGCACTCCTGGTGTTATAGATAATAAGGAATACCCCAGACCGCGGGCTTGAGGCTCACCTTCCAGGAGGGTGACCGACAACGCGTGCACAGGAGCATTGAAGTGTGGACGTCCAGCTGTTGGGGAATGTGGGTGGGCACAGTGTTTGAGGACGCGTGGGTCAGGGACGTGGTCTCCATGAAGCTGCATTTAGCTCAGAGAGGAGAGGACTGGCTGTGTAGAAGGGTGGTCTCCACGGGCAGGGTGAAATCCCCAAGCAGAAAAGAGCTCACCCTTCCAAGAAACCAGGGAGCAGCACCCTCCTGAGTCAGGTATGTGGAGCCGAGGGGTGACAAGGGAGACAGGGGCGTGTCACCTGGGAGACCGGCAGCGAGGGGCTGGAGTTTTATCCTCAGTGCAATGGGAGGTCACAAGAGGTTCTGAAGCAGGGAGTCGCTCACTGGGATGGTGGTGACAGTCTACTCACGCGCGGTGGTCACAGACTCAACCCCCTGAGACATCACGCACATTCCCGGTAAAACCCTTCCCTCATACAATCTCTCACTCATCAACAGCTGAAATTAGAATCAAAGCTTTCAATTCTCAGTATTAAAGTTGGAAAATATTTCTGTACTTCTAAATGGCATCTTAAATTATAGCCAAGATATGCTTTAAACGTCATCATACAAGTTAGACAACAATCCTTACAGTACCTGCTAAAATGTCTTTTTTGTGTTTTAGCCTTAAAATACATATCTACTTAAGGATGATTCTGGAACAGAAGGAGAGGCTAGGTCCTTCGTGTAGGAGTCAGCATGGGATTTTATCCACATTGCTCTGACAATAATTACCACTCCCGTGTGGTTACTGGGTGCCAGTTCTCTGCTAGCGGTGGGACCCGACTTAGCTCTTGTTCCCATAACAATTCTGAAGAGTTGTCACTGTGAGGCCTGTTTTCGAGATGAGGTCATTGAGGCTAGCAGAGACCCAACTGTGTGCAAACGCTGCTCAAGGAGCCCGTGTTGCAGCTGGATTCAGACAGAGCCGCAAGGTTCTGCCACCCAACCACGCTCGTTCTTCCACACCCCGCTCCTCTGGGTAAAGTTTTCCCTCATTACTTCATTTGCCGACGTAAAGAACAAGGCAGCCCTCTTCCGTGGCTTTCTTTGATCGCCATATCGTGGTGTAATGACCTGGGAACTGCGCGTTGGAAACTGCAGTCTCACCACTGAAAGAGTTGGGACAGCCGCGTGGATGCCCTGCCTTTGTTGCTGCCCTCGTTAGCAATAACCGAGGGGTACGTGGCTTCCTAAATGTGTCAGCCTTTGCTCATAAATGCCCTTCCTCCCAGCGAAATCCAAACTTGTAAACGTGCCTATGCCCCAACTTGTTCATTCCTAGAGCCAAACCAATGAGGGTCAAATGCACAGACTTGACAATCTGATTTTGCTATGAAATGGCAGCTTAGTGCATCAAGGGCCACAAGCTTCCTTGGCCAAAACTGTCCCATAACCCTGTGTCTAAGTGCTGAAAACAGCAATAACAAATCCAGCACACTGCACTAGGCCTGAAGAGGTCTTTGTTATGCAAGTGCATGCTTGAGATGCCTTCTCTAAGGTGGATTTTAGGGTAAGGCTGAGCAAACCAGTCCCAAGCCTGCTCATGCCTCCACACAGTAGCCTCCAGGAGTCTGAGGATGGTGCGTTATATCTGGAGAAAACGCCTGGGATGCCCAGTGACTGGGGCAGACAAGCCCTTAAAGGGGTATGACCTCGCCTGTGGGTCCAGATGCTCTGTGGCTCTGCGTCTAGTGAAGTGGCAGCGGGTCAGGGGCTGCAGGGTGTTGCCATATGCATTGTTTGCATACCTGAGGTGTTTGCTTTCAGCCTGTAAGGAGGATTTCTCTGCGGCTTCCACCTGGTGCTGTTTCAACAGGTACAAGACAAATGAATCACACTGGAATCTGACCCAAAGATAAAGTCTGGGCCTTTATGGATCTGATGACTCAATACGGCATGTGCTGTGGGCACAGGAAGTTGACTTTTTAAAAAATTATTTATCAGGCTGGCCAGTGGTGTGATGGCTAAAGGCACTGGATTCTCACATGGCCCACTGTGGTTTGAATACTGGACCCAGCGGCTTGCTTTCTCACTTTCCCTCTCTTTATCTTTTTCTCATTATCTTTCTCTCTCTGTTCCTCTCTGGTCAAATTAAAATAAATAAATAAATAAAGTCAAATAAAATAATTCTTTAAAGACAAAAGAAATTATTTAACTTTATCCATCATTAATTTAAATTTTTTTTTCTTTTCTTTTTTTGGAGAGGGCGTGTGCGCTCGCCAGACAGACAGAGAGACAGAAAGCGAGAAATCGCCCCCCAGAGGGGATGGCCACACGGCAATTCCTTCTCCTCCATTCTCCTCTCGGGATCTTGGGCACGCACGCACACGCACCCGGTGTGAGTTTAAGCCACCGGGTCCGGGACTCAAACCGTAGTTGACTACGTGGGAGTCCAGCGGCATAGCCATTATGCTAACTGTTGGTCCCATTAATTTTTAATATTTGACCAGAGAAAGAGAGAGAGGAAAAGTGAGAAAGCAAGCTGCCATGTCCAGGACCAGACCTGTGGCCAGACATATAACAGCCTAGTGCCCTAACCACTATACCACCTGCTGGTGCCAAGTTGAATTTTAATTTAGTGACAGAGTTCTAGCAAATTGCTAAATGTTAGTACAAGAAAAATTAGTTGTTCTGTGTTACATTTTAGATCCCCGAAATATTGCTTTTGGTGAGTGCAATTCTTTTAAAACTGTGGTCTCTATAGAAGGTGACTTTGCCCCCAGGTGACATTCAGTAAAGTCTGGAGGCATTTTCAGATGTTGCGATGGGGGAGGGAAGAGATGCAAAGGCATCCCACATGCCCAGGGCAGCCTATGCGGAGCATTCCCTGACTGGCCCCAAAGCAGAAGCACTGCTTGATTTTTTTATTCGAGTTTTTTTTCCATATGGTGTATGACTCACTGGAGAGACAGAGACAGTGAGAAATCACTCCCCGGGGGGATGGCAATGCTGCAATCTCTTCTCCTCCAATCTCCTCCTAGGATCTTGGGTATGCACACAGCATGATTTTCAAGCCGCTGCTTCCAGGACTTGAACCGCAGTTGGCCAGGTGGATTGTTTTAAAATGTTGAGAAGGTTCATGCCGTTTCCTCACTCAAGCCTCCTCGCAGGTTTCCTAGTTCACTCACCGGGACCCAGCGGGCTCCTGAGGCTGAGAGGAGCCTCCAAATCCTGGCTCCTGCGAGTGGGACTCCCTGCCACCTGCACTGCTGGCCGACCCCGCCCCTCGGAGCCTCCACTCAGTCTCCCTTCTCCAGGAGAGAGGGCAAGTCCGCATCTTGTCCAGATCCCCTGGGAAACGGCACCTCCTTGCCCTAGGTGCATTTCTGCCCACCCCCGCACCCCCCCACTTTAGTTGTCCCGTAGCCCTTCTCCAAGGTCTGCTTGTTTCCTGCCTCCCTCCTCTGGAATACTGGCCCCATGCGCTCATGTGTGACCCTGTGCACACTCCGTGCCCAGAACACTGCCAGGCACACAGGTGCTCATTCGTATTTGCTAAAAGAAAAGGAATACGAGCGGTAAGTGACCTGTAGCAATGGCATCATGATGGGAATTGTGGATTTTAAAAGGAACTACACCTCTTGTAACTATAAAGTAGTCGACAAGATTAAGAAATGAGAACTTCATGCAAATGATCGTGGAGAGACCATGCACCACAGAAGATGATCTCTCCCCATCACGCGCGATCGCAGGAGACCTGTGGGAGGATTCGGGGTTAACAATACTCCTTTGAGTTTCGGTCTCTACTTATTTAAAATGATAAAGTAAGGCAAATTTTGTTGCATGAGGTAAATTTTTTTATTACCCAAACAACCAGAGTTGTTTGCTTTCTACCTGAGTGTGTTAGCTGGTGTAAGAAAGAGGGTATGGATATTTGAAAGCAATCCCTGACCCAAGGTTGAGGATGCATGTATTCTCACTATTGTCTGCCAATTTCAATATGCAGCGTATGTACATAGCTAGTTTTAAAGTCTTGCCTTCATGCTTCCTGCAAGGTGAATATTCAGGCAATAAACAGCCAGGCACAGAAACAAAAGCTCTGCTGGGTGCTCCAGGAATAATCTGGATACTCAGGTGGGCTAGAGTGGCCAGGTGAGTCTTTGCTGGGTAGACAGGAGGAAAAAATCACTGGATGCTACACGTGGACAGAATGTGGAGAGGAAGAGGGAAAAGACAGGCAAGCTGCAGAGTGAGGAGACAGCGCTGGAGGGGAGGTGGCCACGCTGCCCACAGAGCTCTCAGAGTGGACGAGGAGCTGGAGCTGATGAGGGATCCAGAAAGCTTCTGAGCAGGGGAGTGGTATGAAGAAGAAACAGTTTAAAAACCTGCATTTCACAAGAAAGTACATGGCTGGATCCATGTGAAAGGCAGATTAGAAATAGAAGACAGCAGGATTTCCACAAGGGCAGCGGAAGACACTGGGACTCGGGTGGAAGCGGCCACCGCAGTGGCACTCAGCAGCACAGCTCGGATCCTGACCTCTCGCGGAAGGCCCCAGGCTCATGTTCAGGGATGCCCCGTGCACACTGAGCATGCAGCCTGCTCGGCCTTGGCTGGCTGAGGCTGGGGGCACAGCACGGCAGGACCTGGTGGGGATCTCCTCTCTCGTAGAAGAAATAAGCAAATTTTTAAAAATCCCTTTAAACTAGGGGACTGGGGGAAAGCCAGGACGAGACTAAGCAGCGTCGAGGAGGGGCAGCAGGTCCGACCACAGGGCTGAGCCTGGGATTGCACGCGCTGTCTGCAAAGTGACCGAGGACAGCTACACACGCCGGGGCTGAGCTGCGAGGTGAGCTCTCTGAACGAGAGCACTTGTTAGGCTTGAACAAATGCCGAGGAGAGATAGGAACCTCACAGTAAAGAGGATTTCTCCCAGGAAGAGTGAGGAGCGCAAGGCAGAGCGCAAGTGAGAGCGGATAGGAAAGGCAGGTGCTGGCGTGGGGAGGCTGGTGGCTGGGCAGAGGGAGGCCGGTGCCGGTCGGGGATCTGGCCATATCAGATGCCACGGAAAGGTCAAGGGGAACGAGAACAGAACGCGCAGTGGAATGCGTCCTTCAGAAGAATGCGTCCGAACACGAGTTCCCTCTTAGTTACCTTAACTTCAGATCATTTCAGAGGGTATTTTGGAATCACATGAGATAGGATCCAGGTTTCAGTAACGCAGGACAAAAACAAACGATCGCTGTTTGGCTGACTTAACATTGAGAGTGCTATGTAAGGCATAAAACATGTGAAAGTACATTTTTGCCTCATTACTCATACCGACTACACCTCATTCTGCAACTCTACAGGAAAATTCCCCTTCGGAGAGCTCGCGCGGACAAGAACGACGCTCGTTTTCTCCCATCTGACACTGGGGACACGGCGCAGGTGCAGGGAGACAAGCCAGCAGCTCCTGCTGTCTCTCAGGTTGTCGTCTCCAAAGGTCAGAGGGTGCAGCTCGACCAGGTGCAGACACGTGGAGCTGGCGGTAATCAAACTTGGACGGGGTCACGCAGACCTGATCCCTGTTAAACCTAGTTCGCTCTATGTTACGAGGGGCGGCAACTCCCAAATTCCTGATTTCTCTGAAATCCTACATTCTTGCCCGTGGGGAGGAAATACAAATGAGGATTTAGAAATCACTCCCAGGCTGTCCACTTTCTACTACAGTAGCTCTAGGAAGAGCTCTTTTCTGTTTTCATGATAACATAACCCAAACATCTGGCTTATGGCCTCTCAGACGGACAAATGTCAAGTGTCAAAAGTCCCAAAGCCGCAGTGGCTGATCCGAAACTCAAATAAAAGAGACTTCACATGCAAGATGTGAGCAGAACACGACGTCATTAGAAGGGCAGCCTGCAAGCTCTGAAGGCCACCCAGGCGGCCTCTGCGTTTCGCATGCACAGTTCTGACCTTCAGCAATACGAAACAGGCTTTATCGGCTCTTTGCTAATAGTTGCGCAAACGTGTCCAGAGAGGGTTCTGAGATTTCTAGAGATGAAGAGGAGGGGTACAGGAGGCGAGGTTCCCGCAACCTCCGTGACATAGCCATGACCCAGAGAACGAGGGCTGGCTCTGTTTCTTTAAAACTGATGACTGTTTAGTTTTGCATACTTTTCCTTGTAAAGGTCTTTAATTTCTGTGCTCAGATTTATTCCTAGGTGTCTTATACTTCTTGTGGCTACGGTAAACGGAATTGTTTCTTCCATTTTACTTCATCTGCTTGCTGTTTGTATATAGAAATGCTATTGACTGTTGTATGTTGACTTTGTATCCTGCCACCTTACTGTAGGCATGAATCACTTCCAGGAGATGTTCCATGGGGAACTTTGGGTCTTCCATGTATATTCATGTTGGGTAAATTCACTTTGCAAGCTAAGTGATGTACAGTGATTGAATGTATAAAATAAATTAAAATTTAAAAAAATGCTCATATGTACAAACAGCTGATTACTTAAGAAACAGAAGAACCAATACTGCAGTCCCTGGGGAGGACGCGTGTGGTTTGCAGCTGTAAACACCCGGCATCCTACAAGCCTAAAGGCCTAGTGCTGGGTCCCAGGATTTTCTCCTACTTTTCTGTTTTTCATAGTTTATTTATTTATTTATACATTCGACCACTCTCTCTCATTACAGCTTGTAAAATGAATTTTCCCAGCATGAATACACTGTATATTAGCCCAGTTAAAGGTATTATCATGTACATAATCAATAGATAATTTTCCATTTTTTTCTTTTCATTTTTGGAGAAATTTTTGCTACAGGGTGCATGCGCTCGCTGGAAAGACAGAGACAGAGAGACAGAAAGCGAGTAATCACCCCCCAGGGGGGATGGCCACACCGCAATCCCTTCTCCTCCATTCTCCTCTCGGGATCTTGGGCACGCATACACACGCCCTCTGCGTGAGTTTAAGCCGCCGGGTCCGGGACTCAAACAGCAGTCGACTACGTAGGAGTCCAGCAACATAGCCATTATGCCAAATGCTGGTCCCCCATTTCCGTGTCTCTTAAACGCTTTGCTTCTTTTTCCCTGAGTCCCTCCCCTCCCCATCCTCAAGCCCCCTCACACCCTGTCTCCAGTGTCTGCACTTGTTCTC
>NW_006160165.1:3857879-3872661 GCF_000334495.1 Tupaia belangeri chinensis | reverse complement strand
TTCCCCCTGTTTTTGTGTTTTGCGATCTTTGAGCGTCTGCCACAGCGTGTGGACGTTCAGAACATATTAAAACCACCCTTCATGAAATCACCACTCCTGAGCAGATGACGGAAGCCCCTGGGCTAGTGTCTGTGCATTCTTCTGTGGCAGAAGTGTCACACGTACATACCCTCTGGTGTGAGTGGGACAGAGAGAAACGTGTGCTTGTCCCTGCTCTAAGCTCTGGCCACTGGCTCCCCTGCCAAGTCCAGAGAGATGACGCGGGCTGGAAACCACTGACTGCACTAGGAGACAGAGTGCCGTCTCCACAGCTTGGGCTGGGCGAGGGGGGAACGCACTGAGGCCGAGGCTAAGGAACACCGGTCGGCGTGAACCAGGTCTTGGTACCCAAAGTGCACGTGACATTCGTGGTCCGATTTTCCTTGAAATTTAACTCACTGAGTCTTATCTCTGCCCATTCATTCCGTCCCTTCCATCGAGGGGCGAACAGCACTCCGATTCCTGCCCTTTCCTTGCACTGGGGTAACCTCCTCTTAGATAACCAGCTGGACACGCAGCACCTCCACCACAGCCGGCCTGCCCAGGGCACTCCAGCTTCCGTTTCGTAGGTCATGAGGGCATTTCCACTGCTGTTATTTGGACATCACCCACAGCCAGGGGGTCACTCACAGGAGACCCGAGACGCAAGGTGTGCCAAGCAGCGCTGTGCGTGTCTGCAACACACGCTTTCCTTGGGGTAAGCGGGCCCTCGTGTCCTGGTGGAAGGCCAAGGTGAGAGCACAGCAGCCCTTCCCCTCCGCTGTGGTGTCTGTGGTCCCTGCAGTGGGAGGGCGAGCTAGGGATGCCCATCACCTGGCAGAGGGGATGCCGGTCAGCCGACCACCGAAAGTTAAAGAAAAAAGGAAAAAGAGAAAAAAAAATCAGAGCACTCAAGACGGGACCTTGGAGAAAGGCAGGTCGTCACCAGCTGGTGCGGAGACATTTTCCTGTTTTAACAAGAGGATGGTGGAGCCCGAGGACCCCTGGCGCAGGACAGCCCTGCCCGCCCACATTGGCTGCCTGTCAGCCAGCAATGCCGAGCCCTGAATAGTAAATGGAAATTCTGTCAGTATTTCTGGCAACCACATGGCCGTTTGCTCTGCCGGCCTCACTGCCCGTGGCTCTTGGCGAGAGGTGGAGCGTGTGGCCTCCGATCTGCATGCCTCCAGACAACACGCTCATGTGCCTGAACCTCCCTGATCCGCTGCAGGAGCACCCCAGAGAAGACGCCAGGCACCGGGAAGCAGCGGTGGGGACACCAAGAGAGAGGCCAGACCCTCCTGTTGAGTGGACTCATCTCACCCGATTTCAGGAAGGAAACCGAGACCACTCGGTGGCAGACGAGGCTCCTCACTGCCCCACTAGGCACTTCTGCCGAGTCGCGCTTCGGGTGCACTTATCCGCGGCAAATACAGACACAGGAGATCTACGTACACCTTCCCCACGGCCCGGCTCAGTTACTCCAAACCCAGCCCGATTAAGCCCTGTTAAAGCCCTTACCTTACACGAGACAGCCGCTGGCCAGGGTGACCTGCGGACTGGATGCCTCTAGCCCCAGGACTTTCCCTCCCTGCGTGTAACTCCTCCCCTCTGACCAGTGTCTCCACCGAGGTGTTCGTGGGCTGGGGAATCAGTGCTGTGGGTCCTGACAAACTCTGAGCAATGAAAGAGAATAGAATACACCAAGTGCAAATGTGGCGTTTCCCCAGCACCCAGGGCACGCGGCATTTGCCGAGAGCTGGCAGCGTCCTCCTGCTTCCAGCCAGCCGTGTCTGGCTGCTGCTTCTGGACGTCAGCGAGGAGGCAGAGGCTGGAAGGGGTGTGTCTCTGTAACCGGTGACAGGTGACAGGGAGACAGGCGGCGGGCACCACCGAGCTGTCTCAGAGGGCGCAGTGCGGCCGGTTTCACAGGTACAGGACAGAGCGGGTGCACACCATTCCTTAGGCCGGCCCACTCAGACTCCATGCTTTCCCGAGTCACTGGCCGGCTTCCTGTCTGACCTTTGCTCAAGCAGATCTCCCATGACTCAGCACTCACCAGGGGTCAGCTGGTCCTCTCCGAGGGCGCTCTGAATTTCTAGAGGGCTGCTGTCCCGCTGGCCCCACGCTGGCCCCTCCCTCCTGTAGAGGTGACTCCACCTTGCCGACAGGGGTTCGAGGTTTCCCTCTATGGCTCACATGCGAGCACAGCCCACGCTGTTTTAAAACCCACGTAATTTAGGACAAGGTTGGCACCAAGAAATCCTCAATCAATTTTTTTTCAATAAATGAATTTAGCTTGTCTTTCTTATTTATTTTTTAAACTTCCTTGAAATCTTGAGGCAAATAGCAAACGATAATAAAGAACGTGACTGCTTAATGTGCCATTTTGCCTGAAGTTAACCTCTGATACTTTAAGTCCTGAAAAGAGCTACATGTCTCAAAGCCATGTCATAGAATACTTTTGTCACCTGAAAATGATATTTTTCTCCCTAAAATGAGCACAGAGAGCTTCTCAGTCGGCTCAGTCCCGGCAGAGGTGGAAATGCTCTCAGACCGGTAGTCCCCAGAAACCAGTGGCTTTTCTGATGACCGTCAGATTAAAAAGACATTTTTACGACCCCGTCTCCCCGTATGTCAAGCACAGAGCCACCTCCCTGCATCACCACCCAGCCCCTAAATTAGGGCTGATTTCAAGGCTGGGTGAGCAGGTGGCGGAGACCCCCTGCTGGGCTACAACTACATCAGTGAAATTAATGTGAACAATTAGAGTTTTACTGTCTCGCACGACATGAAGTGATTCACCCAGACCTCCATTACGCGTGGTTTATGTGGTGGAACTAGGGTCCGGCTGGATGGCGCTGGAGAGGCAGGTAAGCTGTGGGTTCTAGCCAGTGGCTCTGAAACGCAGAAGCCAGACTGCATTTTCTTAAGGACTGACATAGTTTATCTTAAGGCGATTTATCTATTACACATCTGAGGGGACTTACTACCAACAATACATAAAGCAGCTAAGTACCAGGGACAGGAAAAAAGTGTTCTTTTGCCTGATGAATGT
Organism: Tupaia belangeri chinensis; assembly: GCF_000334495.1. Taxonomy (NCBI): domain Eukaryota; kingdom Metazoa; phylum Chordata; class Mammalia; order Scandentia; family Tupaiidae; genus Tupaia; species Tupaia belangeri. The sequence continues at coordinate 3,869,585 of NW_006160165.1, read as the reverse complement.
GCTGAGTCGGGTGGGGCCGCTCTGCTGCAGGCGCTGGCTCTCCTGTGTCCTCCCCCACCCGGATATGCTGCGGGCGAGCTCACCCCAGCTCTGGGGCTAGGGAAACGCCGTCCCACCAGACTGGGACTTCAGCAGGTAACTTCATGGCAGATGCAGTTGGTTCACTCCCTGGGACAGTAACGGCTCCCGTGCTGCAGCTGTCTTCTCTCACTGATACTTCAGAGCTCACCCATCCCTCCTCATAAAAGAGAACAAGAAAAAACAGATCCCAGGACCAGCAGGTGGTGGAATGGTTTCGTTGCTGGACTCCCACGTAGTTCAACCACGGTTTGAGTTGCAGATCTTGCGGCTTAAAACTCACGCAGGGTGCATGTGCGTGTGTGCCCAAAATCCCAAGAGGAGAAAGGATTGTGGAGTGGCCATTTCCCCTGGGAGAGTGATTTCTCATTTTCTGTCTCTCTGTCTCTCTGTGTCTCTGGCATGTGCACGAACCCTATAGCAAAAATCTCTCTTAAAAAAAAATAAAAAGAAGACGAAGAAAGAAAGAAAAAGAAAAGTCAAATCGCAAATACACGTATTTCTCTGGGACGTACCCTGATGCATTTATTGAACAGATATCACATCTTTTTCTTTAAGATGTAGTTTGTTTTGGACGAGGTTTCATTATGCGCCAGAGTGCTGGTAAAGAACTCCTCTGTGCACGTCTAGGGGCTCTGGGCGGTGCGCGCTCTCAGTAGTGGGGGCGGTCCCTGCTCCTTGTGCACCACTGGATGTGGAGGGTCTGGCTTAAGCCCGCCCTGTTTGAGCTCCTCGTGTTTCAGAACCTAGTCTTTCCTGTAGGGAGAACGTGAATCATCTTGTTATGTGCTGTCCTATTGTGATGAGCACGCACTCTGAAATTGCAATGGCCAGCAATGGCAATGCACAGGGCCTAAGTATGAAAACTGAAAACTCGGAGGAGAAACCAGGAGACAGTAAACAGGCCCGAGGAGCTCTGCACAAAGCAGATGGTGGGCGACTGTTCCTGCCTCCTGGAGTAAAGCGCGGGGTAAAGTGAAAGGGATACAGCTAGCTCTCTGATGGTGTGACATTTTCTGGGCTAATCTGGGGATTAATCATAAAAATAATTCAAGTCAGGCAGAAAAGACCTAAACACTGGTAGGTAATTAGAAAATAGGTTTTCCTCTTCCAATTCTCTTTCGGAAAGAGAGAACATGGCACCCGTCCAACCCTCTTTAGGAAAACATTCCATGCGCCATGTCGTTCCTAAGCATTTCTTCACAAAAGTGAGAAAACCCCAGGATATTGTATTATGTGGCAATAATGAGATGCAGATAGTCAGGAAGGTCTTTATTAACTTGCTTAAGGAGGGCTGCTGAGTGGCTTAGAGGATAAAGCCTTGGATTTCTCTTTCGAGCCCCCAGGGGGAGGTTAATTTGCAATTTTGGGACGTACAATACAACCTAGCTCCTTGTGCTAACGGGTGGATTGTATAAAACATATTTACTGGTTAAGAAAGATAATCCACTCCTGAAAAGACTGTCTATTCCCAGAACTCCAGGTGCAGTGCAGTCTTCTCCCACTGACGGAGCACCGAGAGCATTCCAGGTGCAGCGGCTCCTGGCTGCGCTGGCCCATCGGGTACAATGAGCTGTCCGTGCTGGTGCGAACCTCCGGTCCACACGGTTTTCTGGCTGCCACGGATTTACAGCCAGTGTGTCCAGGTCATTTCCCCAGATAGTTCGTGCCACTCTAAAGGTATCTTTGTGATCATGCTGGTCTAAACATTTCATTGTAATTCTTGGCTTGGTCTTGCTCCTGGGCGTCAAGGAATGATCAAGTACCTGGGCCTAGTGCAACTACCCTCACGAGGAGGCGTCTCGTCCTCCCCACAAGAACTGACTGAGGGGCTCTGAGTGCAGGCCTGCCACTGGGTCGTATTTACCATGTTTCCATCACTGCTATTAGAAAGAGCTCTATTTCTGAGTTCACATAACTCAGGAATGAATTTTTGCCTTCTTGTAGCAAGCTGCTGTAGAGATGGGTGACGAGGGCCTTTTCTGGGTGTCTTTCTCCTGCCCACTTGTGCTAGAAGTTGCTGGTCATCCACGTGTTCTCAGCGGTTCTCAGCCCAAGGGGAGGGCTCACACCCAGTGACTTTCCGGGGGCCCTCAGAGGTGTGTAACACCCACATCCTCTGCAGAAGTCAGATGCTTCCTAAGGACCGATGCTTGGGAAGCACTTGCAAGTGACTAAGCTGAAGTGTGAGCGGGTGTCTGGTAGCCAGGTACTCCTCCACCCCTAAGCAAAGGCCTCAAGGAGGATGAGGCGAGGGGCATGCAGCAGGAGGAAAGCATGGGCTGGAACGCAGGGAAGGGCCCCAGGCCCGCTGTGATGCTGTGTGTACTAACACTACAGGGGACACTTGTGATCCAGGTCAGTAGAAAGGGTTTGCAGTGAAGGTGAGGAAGGACGAGCAGGCAGAGGGGTGCCAGAACATTCCCTCAGCTTGAAAACTATGCTCAGATGTCTTTTAGGAACATGGACAAGGGGACTTCAAAAGTTCATGGGAAAACAGAATTAAAGTATGGGTTTATTTCAGTGCAAAAGCTTCTTTCTTAAATCTATGCCTAGTTTTCAATAATGCACAGTTCCATGAATGCCCGATGACTCTTCACAGCGCACAAAGGTCTGGCCTGCCCATATCTTCCATCTTTTCCTGGCAACGCATTTAACTTTGGAAAGGAATTCCTTTCTCAGACAGGGACTATGACTGTTTATTTTATTTTAATTGCGTTTGGAGACTAAGAAAGGCTTATTAGAAAGAACCCAGGGTTTGGGAGAAAGGATGCGGTTTTGATTCCTAACTCAGACTGATTAGTTTTTGTGACTACAGGGAAAATAAAATCACTTAATCCTTCAAAGTCTCAGATTGCTCGTTAGCAAACAGGAATGGCAACACCTCTCCGCCCACCCTCACTCACCAAACGAAGGAGGCAGGGAGGAAAGAGTCCCCCACAGAAATTACCTGCTGACTGTATGGCCAGGTCCCATTAGCATGGCCCTCAGAAACACCTGAGTGGTTCTCATGATCTAAAGGCAGTCAGTAGTTTCAGTACTGGCCTTGCTGTCTTTGTAGGTGGGTGCTCAGACTGGGTGCTGAATCCCCAGTGACAGCAGGGACAGTGGAGATAATTCAGGGCCTTGCACGCCGCTCACGAGAAGCTTCCAGGCAGAACGCTGACCAGGCTCAGAGTCCCCGTGGGGCCAGGAGTGCCTTCTGTTCTCCCTCACAACACATGGCTACATTCTAAAGTACCCTCAGCCTGTACGTCTACGCTGCATTGTTCTTCCGCCTGCAGTGCCTTTCGCTCCGACTCCTGCACCTGGGGAACTCCACCCTCCCATCCAGAACTCCCATCCACAGTTCTCCCTGCACCCTGCCAGCCCTGTGAAAGGCTCTTGCAGACTCTCTCGGGCATTTACCTAGTCCTGTCCTGGCCCCTGAGCTACCAGGACACACACCTGCTGCGGTGGCTCCTTCCTTTTCTCAGGTCATGAACATTTTGTGAGATTCTGACGAAGCCTCTTCGGAAACAAAAACCACCACTGGGATCCACGGGCCTCGTGGGACTCAGCTACAGATCACCAGTGGTCTGTCCTTCCCCGGTTAAAGATTCTCTCTGGCAATGAAATGTCTCTCACTAGAACGGGGCGTGCTGGTCTGCTTCCTACGCCATCTATACCGCCTAGAGCATACCCGGTGGCAGAAGCCATGTCCAACGTATTGCTTTAATTTTGGATCCCAGGGGCAACCTTAGGCTTCCCTTTAGCAGATGCTTATTGGATGTCTGTGAGAAAATTAGCTCTACGTGACGGCCCCTGGTTGCGCTTGGGCATTGACACAAATTGTAACCCATGAGAACAATATCACAGACATTCGTGGAAAGGCCTCTCCTGACCATAAGGACCAAGGGCATTGTGCTCTTACTATAGGCAAGCTTGGCTACACTTTATTAAAATTCAAAGTCCACTTCTAAGAGTAAATGAACAAGGTATTGTTTCTATTAAGCATTTGGAGGATAAGAAACACTGAGGACAGCAGCAAATCCCAGGCACGGAATACTCTTGGTTACCACAGAGGAGCCAAGAAATTAGTGCAAAACCCCCTTCTCCCAGAGAGGCATCATCCCTGACTTCAAAGCTCGGTTTTACTGGATGACGAAGGAGGACACTGCTCACAGCTCCTCCCTGTCACACATGGAGAACTTCCTTCACCAGGATACTACTCTAGTGCCTTCCAAGGGTTTATGTACACAACAGAAAAGTAGAAAAATTAGTGTTTATTCAGAATGGTTCTAACGCAGAGGACGGCCTAAATTCTCTACAGGAGGGAGGCCTTGGTTTAGACAAGAATTCAGGCAGTGACAGATCAGCAAGGAGACTTGTATGTCAGTGAACCCAGTGCTTGTCTCCCACATCCTTTGTAACTGTCATGAGCCTTCAGCCACTCCTACCACACGCACACAGATACACAGATAAATCACCACGAAAAACATCACCTGGGAGCAGTATAAGATTAAGCACTTCAGACAGGATGAAGTCTTAAGAAATCTGCATGCAGCCAAGAAAACCATGGGACGTTCAGCTCCGCATCCCATCACACACTGGACGTCTGCACGGGGGAGGCTCATTTCCTGCTCTGCAATCGCGAATGCGTCGGCGACTAAGTGGCTCCGAACACCGGGAGCGAGAATGGCTGCCCGCAAGCGCTGGGCCTTGAGCACACTGCGGATCTCACGGCAACTCCGGCAACTCCGTGGTGTGACAGTGACTCGAAGGCATTCTGCTTCTGGTCCCTGAATGATGTATAAGTTCGTCACTTAATTTGGCCAAGCAGCAGCTGAGCTGCCCAAGATGCAATGTATGTTTGAATGGCGATGTAGATTCAAGGGTTTTGTTTTTTAATTTAAGACAAAATTCTTTCTGAACTTTGATCCTGCATACTTAGTTCTGTTTGCAGGTAATATCTAGAAACCCACGTTTTCTTTATAATAGAAGGGGTATCTGTACCAAGCCAGGGACTATAGCTGAAATGGAAAATCTAACGGGGGTGTTGCTTCATGGAGTGCTAACCCCTGAGAACGATTGTGTTTATATCGCAAAAAAGGATGCAACGTTCTCCAGTGAGGCTGCCAGGCGAGCAGTCTCAGGTCCGTGAAGACTGAGACTGGCCGACTGGTCTGCACTAATTAAAACGGCTTAGGAATACATCTTTTCTCCTCTAAAGAAAGCCTATGATAAAATATTTATAAATATTTATTAATAAAGTGACTTGACATTGGGAAGCATGTCAAAATAATCCAGTGCTGAAGAAGGGAAACGGGCAGGCAAAGACAGAAATGGGATTATTCTCTCTACTTCTGTATATGTTTGAAACTCTATAAGGCCAAATTTGAAAAGAATTCCTTTTTAAATAAATGGTCCTATGGGGTAAAAATATCATATTATAAACATTTGTTTATATAACCCTAATTTTCGAACTCAAAATATTCTTACCCAGAATGTTTATGTGGTCAAATAAAAATGTTTGAAATTCACAGTAATTTCCATTTGGCTTAAGTGGTTCTTACTAAGCGAAAATACTATAAAGGCTAGATCTATCAAGTTTATTTATATATCACATTTTTTAATGTTTATTTTTTTAAAAAATTCACCAGAGGGCACACGCACTTGCCAGAAAGAGATGGAGGGGGCAAGGAAAGGGAGAAATCACCCCTCGATGGGGCATGGTCATGCCACAATCACTTCTCCATTTCTCTACCTGCTGGACTTGGGGCTGGCACAGACATGGCTATGGCAGGTATTCTAACTGCCAGGGGTGGGATTTGAACTACATTGTTGGCCATGTGGTATCTCACTCTTTGAACCACTAGGCCAGGGGGGAGGGGTCACCTCCTTTTATTTTTTTAAAACAGATTTTTCATCAAACAGGTATTCTCCTTTTATTTTTTTAAAGTAGATTTTTCATCAAACAGGTATTTAATAATAACCTATGCAAAGAAATACTGTACCTCACTGGTTTCTGATAATATCATGTTTAAGTACTAATTTTCATCTTATAAAGGAAGGGTGCACAAGATAAGAAAGTAATAGAAACGAATGTTTAAAAAAATATTTTGTGGGCTCAGCCAGGTGGCATGATGGTTAAGGTGGCTGGATCTCACAGGATGATTTCATGGTTCAAATCCTGGACTCGCCGGCTTGAAGAACATGCCAGGCGCATGTGCGTGTGTGCCCAGAATCCTGAGAGGGAAGGAAGGAGAAGGAACTGCAGTGTGGTCATACCTGGTGGGGGCTTGCTTATTCTCCCTCTCTCTTTCTCTCCCTCCCCAACAAGCACATATGCTCTATGGCAATTTTTTTTTTGAAAGTCATGACGCATTTTCATATAGAAAACATAGAAAAACATGTCATGACTTTCCTGAAGACTACACACACACACACACACACACACACACACACACGTATGTACAGTGAACTGGACTTTGTCTTAATTCAGTCTGGCTGTCTTCCACTTTCTTCTCCAGGTTTCTGAGACGGACCTCACTTTTGTCGTTTCTGTCAATGCCCTATCACTCTGATCTCCTTCCGTGAGTGGGGAACAGCACGCTCATGCTATCTCACTTTAGTCTGGACAAACCCAACCCCCAACCCGACGCTGAGATGCCTTCCAGAGCACTAGAGCACCCTAGTGGCCTGAACACGCCAGCACACCTCCACATTCACCACTTGAATCCGGTCTCCTATTTTTCGAAGGAACAACTGGAAGTAATTGGCATTACAGTATAACATCAGATTAAAAAAACAACCTGTCATCAATGGTATCTTTATCTCTAGAAAGGCACAGACAATTAACATTTAGTCATTCTTAATTGTAAGGACCAAGGGCCTGCGCGAGGTACCCCAGAAGTAAATATACCCATAACCTACAGAGTTCCTGTGTGGCATCTTGAGTTTCTGGAACAGTTTTCTCCATCCAAAGCCTACGACTCTTATTTACTGCATTCAGTGAACAAATATGAGTTTTCTACACATTTTTTCTTCTGTCCCTTTTTTCCCCTGCTGTCCTAGGCAGCACCATCCTGGAAATTACTAGAAGACACTCTAGAGAGAACCACTGTATTCAGGCTGTGCTGTCTCTCATGAGCACAGGGGATGAGTAACTGCCAATCTGCCTGTACTCTCTTTCACCACCTGTAAAGTAGGCAACTGCTCCACTATAGTCTTCGGAGAATTAAATGGGTTTTTTAAACAGTGCCTGGAATACAGAATGCACTACAACCACTTTCTGCTGATCATCTTATTTTTTTTTTTTTAAACTTTTTGCCATAGAGTGTATGGTCTCACAGGACAGGAGAGAGACAGAGAGACAGTGAGAAAAACAAGTGAAAAATCATCCCCCAGGGGAAGGTTATGCCACAGTCCTCCTCTATTATTCTCCTCCTGGGGTTCTGGGCATGCATGTACACATGCATCATGTGAGTTTCGAGCTGCCAGCTCCGGGACTCAAAATGCCCTCAGCTGTGTGGGAGCCCAGTGCTATAACCACTCCTCCACCTGCTGGTCCCACTAATATTATTCTTAGATTCTTAGATATTATTCTAATATCTGTTATCTATCATTCGATTTCTGTGTATGTGTCCTAGACTTTTAGAATTTGCCTGAGATGGTATACCTCATGTTGCACATCCGAGTGTGTAAACAGAGTGAACCATGCTGAGGAACATGTTATCTGTGAAACAGTGTATGTATATCCACGGGATCGTGATGGCATGAAACTCACTTCCTATACACAAGTAGCACACACCATACATTTATGAGAGAACTTTCAAAAAGTTCACATCAAATGCGTGGTTTGAAAAAACTATACACAGATTTTTAAAACTGTTTGCAACAAAATAAACTCATACTTCAATTTCACTTTCCACAAACTTTTTGAATTCCTCTTTTTCTTGGGGGAGGGGGGGTAGAGGTTTTTGCTGTAGGGCATGTGCACTCACCAGAAAGACAGAGAGAGACATAGACAGAAAGCGAGAAATCATCCCCCAAGGGGGATGGCCATGCCGCAATTCCTTCTCCTCCATTCTCCTCTCGGGATCTTGGGCGCGGGCGCGCACGCGCACGCACCCAGTGTAAGTTTAAGCCACCGGGTCCAAGACTCGAACTGCAGTTGGCTACATGGGAGTCCAGCAACATAGCCATTACGCTAACTGCTGGTCCTTCCTCTCATATTTTAACTGGACACACCTACACGAGGGAATCAGTGGGTAGCATAATTTCTTCCAGGTCATTGGAATAAAAGGGGGTGGGGCGAGGACATTTTGAACCCTCCTGCAACATCTGCTGAATAATGTCACCACAGCACAGCAGCACAGGAAGTGAACTGTGATCAATTTGGGAGCCTTGAAGGCCAGTTGGCCATGCACTGGATTATATGGTAAGAAAGCTATTTTAGGCAAAAATAAAAGTGCTCTTAAATATAAAGAAGAGGAAAGCAGAAGAATTAAAACTTTAAAGGAAATAAATCCCAAGATTAAATTGAATTATAGATAACAGCCATTTAATTCTTTCAGAAAAAAATGGATTATTAAATTGTATAGACCTTAAAAATCAAGTAACCTGCTACATGCTTCACACTACCATTCAATGTTGCCTTTGTTTTGTCTTTAACCCCTTTTATATCTCAAAAAAGTAACCTGTACTGTCGCATTAGAACATGTCAGTCATGCAGACTTGCAAACTCCCTTCCCTCCTCACAAAATAAAAAGCATAGTTCTCATCAGTGCAGATGGATTCCAGGAGCTCCAGGAACCTGGTATGTGGGCTGATGTTGCTAAATTTTCTGTTATTACAGTAATGCACTAGGGGGAGAAGTTGCCAATTCATATATTTATAAGAAAAAAAAAACTGGGGGGGAGGGGTTTGCCATAGGGCACGAGCACTTGCCAAAAAGACAGAGATAGACAGAGAGACAGAAAGCAAGAAATCACTCCCCGGGGCGGGGGGGCGGGGGGGATGGCCACGCTGCAGTCCCTTCTCCTCCATTCTCCTCTCGGGATCTTGGGCACGCACGCACACATGCCCTGCGTGAGTTTAAGCCACCGGGTCTGGGACTCGAACTGCTGTTGACTACATGGGAGTCCAGCAACGTAGCCATTACACCAACTGCTGGTCCCATGTATTTATAAGAAAATCTTAAGTGGCTCAAACCAATCTTTTCCAATTAAAAAGTATTTTGTAAAGGCCCTTCACAGGAAACTAGACCCCTTATAACTTTAGGATTGAAATAACAATGTTGTACTTGAGATTCTGGTTCCTACCACCATAAACATAATTAGCATATTTACCCACCATGCCTGAGGCCCCAGGGTCATTCACACTATCTTCTGAGTCAAGACTTTAGGATTTTCAGATGCGGAGGTCTAGAAATAGGTGAGCTTCACTTCTTTGAATAACATCTTAGAAGAACTCACTGAATTCTGATCTATAGTAAAATGAGTTTTATGAGATTTGAGCAAACTTTTAGTTCTAAAAGCAAATAGAATTTGTTTTTATTTAATGTTTCTCTTAGGTTCCATTTTGTTCCTTGGGATGAAACGTGACCTGTGAAATTCAAACCCTGTGCTATTTACAATTTCATGTACTCATGGTCTATAATTGAGAAGAAAGTTAGCTAAACAATTAGCTTATGAGTTTGAAGAATAAATAGGACACATGTTTTATGTCTTATTTTACAGAAAAGAAATACTGATTTCTACCTAACTGGGCTTAAGATTTTCAAGGATGGTATGTGCCTAGAATAACCACCTCATACATGTACACACACAGAACAGTCTTCACGAAGGCTGTTCATTCATTTGCTAAGGGTTCTTAGCTTCGACCTACTTTTCACTTTTTCTGATTACTTTCTACATTTTCTAGTTTTCGTTCTTGAAGGAATTTTTTCTAATCACATGGTGAAAGCTAACATTTATCCCTTCCTGTAGGAAGAGGAGGCGGTCCATGCAGGCGTCAACTGCTACACCACAGATGTGATTTCACCCCCAGGCTGAGCACTTGACCCTAGGGAGGCATTTCAGACTTGAAGCTCCCCACTTACACAGTGAGGATGGTACCGGCTGCTGTCCGCCGTGGAGAACAGAGCTAGCTGCACCGGGACTGAGAGAGCTGCTTCTAGTTTTCTTTGCTGAGAAGAGGCTTTATATTAATGTCCTTCTTCCCCCAAATACAGAACACTGGGGACATATTTTGGTTGCATATAAAGGGCTTACAAATTTGGGGGAAATGACCACCCTATTTGTGGTTGTTGACAGAATCCAGGAAAGCCGCAGGTGGATGAGAAACCCCGTCAATGTGACAGGTTTGGGGAGCTACTCCTACGAGGTTAGCAAAACCTTCGTGATGACAACGGCTTTACCCGCTGCATTCTGCTTTTACAGGGACACCTGATGAATATTTTCTGACGCAGGCAACAGCCTATGCTGGAAGGGCCCAGCTGCCACCTGAGAAAACACCAACTCCGGGAAAGGAACTTGAGCTGAACACTCCTCTTGCTGCACCTGCAGGAGGAAAAGGGCCCTACAGAACACCACCAGGAGAGGAGCATGTCGGGAAGTCAAAGTCAGTAGGAGTAGGAAGTCACCGCAGAGGAGGGAGGGCAGCTGAGATGGCAAGCACAAGGACGCTCAAGAATTAACGGAGAGCTGCGAGTCACGCGGAAATCGGCGATTACTGTTACCCCAAACACCATTTCCATCTTACAGGGCAGTGGTGCAGGAAACGAATCAGTAACTACAGCTTAACTTGGCTTTTTCTCATACCGTGATGACTTACCAAATCCAGTTGCAGGGCCGTGTACTTTTGTAGCATCAGCTTATGTCTTATTTTGCAAAAAAGGAATACTAATTTCTACCTAACTGAGTCTAAGACTTTCAAGTACGTATCTGCCTAGAATGACCACCTCATGTATAAACACACACATAGAAGGGTCTTCTCAAAGTTCAGGAAGGGAGGCCTGCAGGAGTGGGAGCCGGGCCTCCCAGCACAGCAGCTTGGAAGATGCCCTGGGCCGTGTGGGTGGGTGCCCCTGATCCTGACAGATGGAGAAATGGAGGAAAAGGCATGGCAGTCACCTCCACCGGGGATGTGTTCTCTCTCGGTTTCTCTTTATAAAGTACAGTCCTCCGACCCAAAATGACAACAAAATTCACTGAAAATGCATATTTGCCATGGATTTCAACTTATGCACCAATGTCGTACTTCCACTTAATCACCCACGCCTTTCTCAAGTCCCTGGCATACCTGTGTACATTCGAATGCACACACACATGCACGCGCAAGAGCTCCGCGGCGCTTACCTTCAGCCTCCCTGATTCTCCTCCCCGCGGCGGACTTGCGGAGCACGCTGCGCCCGGGGCGGAACAGGCTGGCGAGCTCGTCCAGGGGGCTGGAGACCGGCCGCGAGTGCGGGGGGCTGTAGGGCGCGGGGGCGGCCGCGTGGCCGTTGGCTTTCCTGAGGTCCACCCGGGTCGCCTTCACCGGCGAATAGGGGATCTTGGCGAAAGAGCTGCAGGGACCTCCGGCTGGCGCAGAGCTGGGCTTCGGATGGATCCGGGACCAATCTGGACTCGCCGCGGCTTTCGC
>NW_006160165.1:3850876-3857851 GCF_000334495.1 Tupaia belangeri chinensis | reverse complement strand
TAGGCGGCGGGGAGAGCTTGTGTGACCCATTGAACAGGGTCAGGCCAGGAGACGCGGGCCGCTCACCGTCCCCTTTCTGGCTTTTGGGGTACTGCGGGGACAGCGGACTCGAGCCTTCCGACTGCACCGGGTACTTGAGGTTGGTTTCCAGGACCGGCAGCTTCTTCACCTCCAGGGGCGTTAGCGGGGACTCGTCGGAGGCGGGGGAGCAGGTGACGGGCGTCGGCGGGAACACCAAGAGCGGCGGCCGGTGCGGCAGCAGGTTGGGGAACGGCGGGGGGATGTCGCACGCGTCCCTGCAGGGCCCCGCGGCCGCGGGGCTGGGGGGGTCGGGGCCGCCGGCCGCCGCGTTCCCGACCATCTCGATGTACACGGGCTCGGCCTCCGCGTCGTCGGCGCCGGGCAGCGCGGGCATGGGCGCGGCGCACGGGGTTGGCCCTTCCGCCAGCGAGCAGCGCGGCGGGGCGCCCGGGGCGCGTGGGACCCCGGCTCCCACCGGTGTGCCCCAAATCTCCTCGTAGGAGCCGCTGAGCTTCGTGTGGGGGCTCCTCTTGGGTTTGCGCGGGGGGATCTTCTTCATGGTGCTGTAGTCGTCGCTGTGCGGCCTGGGCCGGGTCAGAGCTGCCCAGGGAGAGAGCCATGGAAGCGCGGGTTAGTGCCAGACCCGGGAAGCCACCCCGCCGGGATTCCAACCCGGGCCCTCGCATGGGCATAGCTGCTGGGCGTCCTGAGCTGCAGGGCCAGTCTCCCTGCTTTGCCTCCCCACCGCGCCCCCTCCGCCCTCCCAGGCCCGGAGCCTAACCTTCCCAGGACGACAGAAGAGGAGACTCACGTTTGATCTTGGAGCAGGACAACTACCACCCTCTGAAGAGGGCGAGGAACACAAAATAAAGCTACCCCAGAACAGTAGGCCGCTGGCAAAGGCCACCCCCCCACACCCCAGTAGAGCAGAAAAAGAACACCAAGGGGGAGCCTAGCAGAGGGTGTCGCGGTTACATTGACCGAAGTGGCTTAGAACTCATGCTGGGCGAGTGCGCATGCTGTGTGTGGGTGCCCGAGATCCTGGGAGGAGAACCGAGAAGGGGTTGAGAAGTGGCCATCCCCCAGGGGGTGATTTCTCACTTTCCCTTTCCCTGTCTCCCGTGAGAGCAAGTACCCTAAGGCAAAAACCTCTAAAACAAACCAACCAACCAACCACTGGGAGGTCAGCTAGAACACACACACACTTGGGTGCGTACCCAGCCCAGGTGGCGCTGCAGGCGGTTCTGCAGGCTGGGGCCACGCCACGCGAGAGGCGGGACTGGATCTGCGTGCATGCTCAAGGCCTGCCAGTGACTGCACCTGTACCCCAAAGACTAGGCAGACAGAGGCCAGAGGAGGGCAGCTGGAAGCAGGCTCAGACAGCACCGCCAGACCTTGTCCACAAGAAAGCTGGGCGCCGGGCAAATCCTTGGGGACGCAGCCGGGAGGGTGAGGCAGAGGACAGAGACGGAGGCCCGCTGACAGACACACACGTGTGACTTAGGAACTAACACAGGAGTGAAATAAGAGTTGAATGGGCTCGGTGACCCAGGAGAGACCCAGGAGAGCAGGAAACGCTCAGCGGGTGGCACAGAAAAACTTCCTGGAGGAAGCGAGGAAGCCTGAGAGGAAAACTTTAGAGAATGGACAGAAGGAAGCGACGCAGACCTGTGCAGACGGGAGGTAGGGAAAAATGTGTGGGAACCATGCCAAGGACGGGTTTTGGTCTCTGTCAATACATGTGAACCCTTCACAGAAACACGTATTTACTGAGGAAGTTGCAAGTAGAAAATTTCACCGAAAACTTCCTAAATGGAAACTTGGGTTGAAAGAAAAGAAATAAAACATGAAAAAATAAATAAGCACAATACTGTCAGTGAGAGCTACTTTGGAAAGAGGAAAAACAAAACTACTTAAATATGAGTTGTTGATATTTATTAAAAGTTAAGTAAGAATAAGAAATCCCATGAGGCTCTTTTGTTTGTTTTAGAGATTTTCACTGTAGAGTGCGTGTGCTCACCAGAGAGACTGAAAGAGACAGAAAGCTAGAAATCACTCCCCCCACCCCAGAGAGACGGTTGTGCTAAATCTCTTCTCCCCCATTCTCCTCTTGTGACCTGGGGCATGCAGGCAGATACACCCGGTGTCGGGACTGGAACCATGGTCAACCACATGGGAATCCAGTGCCTTAACCACCGTGCGACCCGCTGGCCCAGAAACTTTTTTTTTCCTACTATGTTTTACTCTAGATTATAATAATGCTTTTAATAAATATAATTTCTCTGAGAACATTTATTTCATTAAATTACGTAAACTTCTACTAACATATCAAAACTTCTAAAAACTTTGATGATTTTTACTAATTTGCTATTTTACTAATCTTCAGGAATTCTCAATATATAACAGATATATCTAATTTTGTCAAGTTCCTGAGTTACTTATCTAGGTCAATTATATTTTTCTGTCCCTGTACATTAAGATAGCAGTCTCTGTACCTAGTTTTGGGGAAACACTGAAGTACGATGGTTAAAATGAAAGATGTTGGAGTCACATAAACCTGGGGTCACATCTCAGCAGGACCTTTTACTCGCTCGATCGTTGTTCGAATCGCATGGTTCAGGCGGTAGTTATGTTTACGGACATACATCAGTAAATACAGAGATGAAGTCTCCCGTCTTCCTCTGCCCCAGGGGAGCAATCAAACAGCATAACATACAACAAACGAGTGAATTCTTTAGTATTAGGAGTCTCCAAAAAGCACATGAGAAGGCATATTATTTTCAAAAATGCATGGATTAAAAAAATTTATTTAGAGAGATTTTTGCTGTAGGGTGCATGTGCTTGCCAGAGAGACAGAAAGTGAGAAATCACCCCCCACCCCCAGAGGGATGGCCATGCCCCAATCCCTTCTCCGGTCTCCTCTCAGGGTCTTGGGCTTGTACACACATGTGCCCAGCATGAGTTTAAAGCCACTGGGTCTGGGACTCAAACCATGTCGACTACATGGCTGTCCAGTGACATAACCATTATGCCCTCTATGCCCACTCTTGGTCCCAGGTTAAAAAATTCTTACATCAAAATAAACACATATATAATTCCATTTTCTCACAAACTTTTTGAAGTTCCCTGATACATGAGCGAGTGACACATGCTATAAAGACGAGAACCGACAGACCACAATGAGGAACAGTGTTGTGTGCTTGTCTTGCAGGTGGTAATGGTGTGGAACTGGATGGAGTGTTCAAGGAGGTCTTGGGAAAACCTCTCTAAGCCTCAGTAAATCGTGTATAAAATGGGTTACTATTAGGTTGTCGGAAAAGTCACGACACATTTTTGCGTAGAAAAGTGTGTCATGACTTTCCCGACAACCTAATATTTCAGGGGTGTTTATTTCAGGTGTACTAGAATAGAGACCATAAGCAGGTTCCCAGCACACTGTAGCCAAGAGATGAATGGGAGCCATGAGAATGGGAATGGAGAAAAAGAAACAACTTCATGACTCCGTGGACACTTTTATAAGCCAGTGTTACACGAAGCTTCCTAAAGCAGGCAACTTTTAGGAAGAAAATACCCAACATGCTCAGTTCTCGAACTGATACACATTATTCCAATGATTCCCAGTGTGCTAAAGCATAAGAGCTCACCAGCTTCTCCTAGAAAGCGAGTGAACCACCCCGGTGTTTAACGTTAGTACCGCAGAGCTCCTCTGAACATAGGGACAATTTGAAGGATTTGTGCAGACTGTATTTTCCCGGACTCGGTTCAGTATTTTCAGTCTCACATGTTTTTCCAGAGCCTTGACCTGGGAGGGTCCTTGTGGCTGCTCAGGGAGTGAAGGCTTAGAAGATGAAGCCATCTGTGTTGAGGCGACCACAGGGAACAGAGCCTCTGCTTGGCTCTCTCTCGGGACACATGTCAGTAGTCCTGACTTCCATGTAAAAATCTGGAAGTGGCTGTGCTTTGGAGAACAGGTGGAGAGACCACATGCAGGTGGAGGAGAAGCCAGAGGACTCTGCGTGTTTGGCCCTCTGCTGCCTGGGTTCTCCATCCCAGATCCAGAAATGCAATTAGCCATGTCTTCTGATGACCTCAGCCCCAGCCACAGCAGCCTGCATCTGGGAGGAACCTGCAGGCTGCTGCTTGCCTGAGTCCAGCCACATGCTGAGACTACGCGTGCTCTTCGCAAAGCCTCAGTGATACCTTAAGCCACCAACTTTTGCGGAGGTTTGCTATGCGACACTAGACAATCTAACACAGATATAGGGACCTGGAAGTGGAATCCTTCCATGAGACACGTTAACAATGTGAGAGTGGCTTTGGAGAATCAGAAGAACCTTGAAAGCACTGTTAGCAGAAGCTTGGTGGCCCTGGAGATCACTGATGGGTAGGCTTAAATGACACTGGAAGTTGGAGGAGACACGATGCGTTTTAGGCAACAGTGGAAAGGTGAGTGAGAGTCACCTGCAGTAATGTGGAGAATGGAAAGCCTACTTCCTGAACTGGGTGGTCAAGCTAAGTTCCCTCCTGGGAGTTCCTAGCTGCCTCCAGTAGAATGTGAGAGTAAAGACATAAGATAAAGAAAGAACTGTTTCATTATGTAGGAGAAGGGATTGAGACATGGCCATTCCCCAGGAAGGGGTGTGTGTGTGTGTGTGTGTGTGTGTGTGTGTGTGTGTGTGTTTTTTTTTCTTTCTGTCTCTCTCTCTATCCATCTCTCTGTGAGGGGATAGAGACATGGCCATTCGCCAGGTAGGGGTGTGTGTGTGTGTGTGTGTGTGTGTGTGTGTGTGTGTGTTTCTTTTGCCTTCTGTCTCTGTCTCTATCCATCTCTCTGGTGAACATATCGCCCTATAGCAAAAACCCCTAAAAAAATATTCGACGAGCAAGAAGCAGATGAGCAAACTACCAGCCTCAAATATGAGTCAATGCTATGAATTAGCAATTGTAAGTCTAAAGGCCAAACCAAGATTCTGGAGCACAGACCTAAGAGTATTTCTGGCGATGGGACAAGTTTCCAGGGATGGGACAAGATTCTCTCACCAGTGTACCAGTGACACATGCCCAGCGTTGTTCAGACCGCTACATTCCAGGGACCACTGTGTTGAATAACTTCCTCTTTTGAGCAGAAGCATTTAGAATAATTACCTTTCCCCTGTCTTTCCTCTGTGTGCTGGTTGTCTGGGGTTAAGAGAAAACTTGTCTTTTAGGTCACAAGTCTTCAAACAAAGGAGACATCCTTGAGGAACTCTCCACCCAGGGAGCCTTGCCTGGGAAGCCTGTACACCCAAGTCTGATTAGAGATGAGATCCGGTCCTGGAGCCTGAGCCTGTGGGGTGAGGGAAGGTTCCGGGGCACTGGGTGGAGGAAGGGAGTGTACTGCACATGTGGAAGGATATGAACAGGTTGGCCCACAGGGTGGACTAGGACAGGTGATATTCCCAAGAAGACGGCCACAACAGTATTTCTAGTCTTATTAAGAGGTGGGATCTGTTCTTTCCTAGACCTGGACGGGCCTCTGGACTTGCCCTGCTGGCATAATGGAACAGCCGACGCAATGCCGTGGGCTTCAGGCCTGGCTCATCCGTGGCAATGAGGCATCTACCTGCTTGCTCTCTCCCAGACATGTGTCCTCAGATCCCAATGGCCTGACTGCCACTGCCCCGGCCACGTGGAGAGCCCACACGGGCATTGAGACCCTTGAGGGGTCCAGGTGCTCAGACCCATGAACGATGGGCTTTCTGATGACTCCAGTCACTTCATACAGTTTCAGGAAGGGTCTTGAGTGAGAGCCTCAGAGCTGAGCCCAGTTGACCCCAGAACCCGAATGATAACAGTAAAAGAACCATTATTTTGTTGAAGTTGCTAAGTCTGGGGTGGGTTGTCAAGCAACAATAGCTAACCATGTTCTCACAATGTTTGCTTTAGATGTGGATACCACCCTTTCCTACTAAACTCCTCTAACTGAAAGCACCGTGGCTTGTTAGCGGGCAGTCGAGAGGCTGCGCTGTCTGGCCTGGTGTTCAGCTGCGTGACACTGGCCAGTACCCCACCACCCTGTGGCTCAGTGTCCTCCTCTACACCGGGGTCATGACCACTCGAGACTGACGACTCAGCATCAGCCCCGTGCTTAGTAACCACTCGAGAAGCACCAGCTGTTATCAGAGCGACATTATTTCCAGCAATCAGAAATCCATCATGGGGCTGGAACAGAACTTCTTAAAGCACAGCCTGGGGTTCAGTAACGTGTGATCACTGGGGTGCTGATTGATTTATGTAGACAGCACAGTTTTCTGTCCCCTTAAATATTTAAATGAGATCTCTGGGGTCAAAATTGGAAATGATCATTCTCTACAAACTAAAATCAGAAAACGACCACTAGAGAATGAAAGTTTCATTTCATTCTGTGTCTGTTCTGGGGTATGTGTCTGTGTACTATAAGTTCATTTGTAAATATGGACTTAAAGGGTATTAAGATTAATTTAAATTAGGAGTTTGCTTCCTGTTTTTACATAAACACACATACAGATACATACACATGGATACATGTATGTGTGTACCTTACGATATACGATACAGCATTTGCCTCCTTGTTAGTGTCAGTGAGTCGAGGAGATGGTCCACGACCACAGGGTGCCTTCAGTGCGATTCTGTGGTTGGACCAGTAAGTTAAGGGTCATGCCTGGTATTCTCAAGTCAGCTAACTGCTTCATCAACGACCCTTACCAGCCTACTGTGGAATGACACTGGGACTGTGTCTTATGTCAGTTCTGTTAGGAAGTACACATTTGCTCGTACAAAACCCCTTGCCTTTGAACTTGCCAAGGTGTGTTGGTGCCTTTTCAGTCATGATTTGCACCAGAACATAAGTTATTGGCCCCATTTCTTACTGGGAAACACATACTTGCACTTTTTTTTTTTTTTTTTTTTTTTTTTTTTTGGATTTTTTTCTTTTGG
>NW_006160165.1:3831728-3850648 GCF_000334495.1 Tupaia belangeri chinensis | reverse complement strand
ATGGTCACGCCGCAATCCCTTCTCCTCCATTCTCCTCTCGGGATCTTGGGCACGCACGCACTCGCGCCCGGCGTGAGATTTAAGCCACCGGGTCCGGGACACGAACCGCGGTCGACTACGTGGGAGTCCAGCGACATAGCCATTACGCTAACTGCTGGTTCCCACACATACTTGCACTTTTAATCCATGAGAGAAAAGAGGAAGGAGAAGCGTGTTTGTTAAGAAAAGTGAGTATCTTTACGTTTAGGTACACTGTATAGTCTACCTCTTTCAATATAATTTTGCAAAATTTCACTGCAGACTTGGCAGCAAACACAGGACCTGGGGCATAAAAAATGCTAATTAAGTGCAGGCTCGCTGACAGCCAGCTACATATGTGAGCGGGTGCTGGATTGACAGCCAGCTGCAGACTGGCAGGGAGGGCCTCCGCGTTCTGTAACACACCGAGCCTTGGTGTGTGAGAGCGGCAATCCAGGCAATGCCACGCTTCCCTCGCACCTGTCTTCACCCAGACGGAGCTCACAGGCAAGATGCTGCCTCCCCCTCCCTGGCTTCCCGGTTTCTTCCGAGGGCCAGCCCCTCTGCTCTGGGCCCACAGCTTCCTGCTCACCTTGCTACTCCTCATCTCCTGGTTTGTTTGTCCATCACCTCCCCCACTGTCTGTGAGGTCCTCGGGGAGGCGCGGGCCCACAAATACCCTTAATTAGTTTGTGCCGAATGGACAACCGTGGCAGCAGTGGTGAGCAGTGCAACTGTGTTCTCCTGTTATTTCCAGTAACACGTTTCTCAGAAGAGTGTTCACGGAAGACCTAACGTCTGTCAATTTTCAGGGAACAGAGAAAATATTATAAAGGGACTTTTGCTAAAAATGTGCTGACAAATCGAGTCTGACACATCTCCGGAGAACATTCTGAACCTTGCCAAACTGTGCTCCCTTTGATTTATTGATAAGACGCCAAATCTGTTTAACGAAAGCAGCACAGGGAAGTGTATTTCCTAATGTACCTATCCACTCAAGAGGCATTGCTTAGTTCTTCCTGTGTGGCAAGTGCTGCTCTAAAGCTGTAAACAGGACAGCAAAATAAAAAGAATGAAGAGACAGGCTATTTCCGAATTATGCTCCAGAGCTGGGCCATTATTGTATCTACACATATAAATTACATTTTGCAGAGAATAGAACGGTACAGCAATTTTAAAAAAATGATGGGGGGAACCAGCAGTTAGCGTAATGGCTATGTCGCTGGACTCCCACGTAGTCAACCACGGTTCGCGTCCCGGACCCAGTGGCTTAAAAAAACTCACGCCGGGCGCGTGTGCGTGTGTGCCCAAGATCCCAAGAGGAGAATGGAGGAGAAGGGATTGCAGCGTGACCATCCCCCCTGGGGGGTGATTTCTCGCTTTCTGTCTCTGTGTCTGTCTGTCGAGCGCACGCGCCCTATAGCAAAAACCTCTCAAAAAAAAAAAAATGATGGGGCTGGCCACGTAGCACAGTAGTTGAGCACTGCGCAGAGGAAGCTGGATTCCACATGACGGACCTGGTTTCAAGTCCTGGTTCTGATGGCTTGAAAAAACATACCAGAGATATGCCTGGGATCCTGATGGGATGGAGAAATTTGAGGAAAAATAATTTCAATGTGACCAGATCCCACTGGGGAGTGCTCTCTCTTTCTCTCAGTCTCTCTCGTGTGCATGCACCCTCTGGCATAAATATATACACAGCCGATTCATTAAGCTGTTTCTTCCACAGGTTTGGGCTGGTGGGGGGAAAGGAAGGTGTGTATTTCCAACCCTGAATGGCATATGGTGGGAGCCAGGGCTACCTGAGAAAAACTTGCTTTGCAATTTCTGAAGCAGCTGTCACTCTGGGCTGGCATACTTCCACCTACATGGTTATTTTACCTCAAAAACCATCGTTTAGGACTTATGGCCCATTTCACAGGTGACCTTCAATGTAACAACTAATGGGTCTAGACACAGTCTCTGCCGAAACCTCGCTGTGTCCCAGGCGGCAGGACTTCCCGTCTTGATTTTCCACACGCAGCCCTTACTGTGGAGTCCACTGTCACTGCCACTTGATCCACTCGGGAGTGGAAAGACTGAGTACTTCTGCAAGGTTGCACACAGGAAACACAGACTTCTATTTAACTGCAAGTCAGGAGGCAATTCAATGAGCATTTTAACAGTGTTTGGGGAGCATCTGCACCCGTGGTAATAAACAATGAATTTTCCAGAAGAGCGCTGGAGCTGGAATGGAAGCTCCCAGCAGAGAGTGATGATGAAATGGGCCTGGCCCGCCTTTACTAGTCATTGCAAAGAGCAGCCCCAGCCTTTTAAAAATAGTACTTTCAAATACTTGGCCCTCGCTTGTTAATAGTTTGCAAAGCGGTGTTAAAATTTATTGGCCAGTAAAGTTGTTTCATGCTTTTTTGACTCAAAGGTAGTGAAACAAAATGAGCTCTCCATGCGGCCTTTTTACTGCAGACGGGGTCGGGTGGGGACCCACACCAAGAAGCGTGTGCTGGCGCAAAGGCAGCTTGAATGTGACCTCAGTGTTGGTTTCTTCTGCACTGCCCAGTCCTCTCGCCTATCGGATCCCCTTTCAATCTTTAAATTTCTGAAATGATTAGCAGCTTTTTTTGTAAGGAAAATAACAAACAAAACTTGAACTCAATTTTTTAACATGCCAAAAGAGGTGGCTCAGGCCAAAAACTGACCTTAGTTATAATGCATGCTCTTGTGAAACCAAGGATCACAGAGCATTCGAAATAGTGATCAACTCTTCTTTCCACCTATGGGGAAAAAAGGATAATCTTATGACATTACTAGGTGCAAAAAAATCAGTATTGCTCCTTGGTAGACATGGGAAGCATTAAGAGCAGGAACTAACAGAACTTGCTCTGATGGACCCTTACACCTGTGGTTTCCTGGCACGCACGTCACTGATGACCAAGGAACTGAATTTTAATGATCATTTCTCAGTGTTGCCCACAGTGGCTGCTGCACTGGACACGCAGGCCCAGAGTGCGTCAAACCGTGCAGCCCTGGGAGAAATCCAGGCCGCTCGGAGCAGTCTTATCGCTGTCCTTCTTGGTCCCTTCAGCTCCTGTCACAATAGGATAAATGGGACCAGAGCCTCCACTAACAGCTGGCTTATCACACGTGGGTGTAGCTACCATTGGGATTGCGGATTAGGAATCCAGAGCCCTGACAGCCAGTGACTAATCCGTTCCATTGGACTCTCTGACTCCTCTGAGGCTGTAACACAGCAAGCCAGCTCAAGCAGATCAGGCAGTTGATTTTCTTACTCCGAAGCGTGTCTTTAGAGCCTGTCCAGAAGTACAGGAATACATTGTGGGCTGCAGGAGCCCAAAGACTTCCTGTCTGTGGTCCTGGTTGTAAAGTAATCAGTATTAGGAACTATGTATTACAAGAAACAGCAAGTAATGCGGATGGTGAAAAGGAAACTCTCTTTTTGCCAGTTTCCAAAAGACATGCTTACAAGGATGGGACTTGGGGGGAAAACATTTCTGAGCACTTTACAGTCACAGGGGAGCAGAAATTAGGCTCTTAAAAACTAATTTCACATAAAAGTCTTACAGGTCTAATGACAGTGCAGAATGTACTTTGAACAATAATAAGAAATTTAGAACTTTACACTTGGGATTTTGCTCTGTCTTCATTAATCTTTTTTTGTTGCTGTTGCTGTTCGGTTGTCATTTTGCCTTCATATGTATTTCTTTTTAAATAATTATTTAATTTAATTTTAATTAATTAATTTATTTTCATTTTGACCAGATTGAGAGAGAGAGAAGAAATGAGAAAGCAAGCTACTAGGTCCAGGACTTGAACCATGGTCGGCCATGTGGGAGTCTAGCCCCCTTGTGCTCTTAACGACATCACCTGCCAGTCCTCATCCTTCATACGTATTTTACTTCCTATGGTTCCTGATGGTCCATAGGCGAGAGCTGAGGTCCTGACCACCTTCCTCACTATCTTATCTCCTTTCACAGGTCCACGAGGTCGGGACCTGACCATGCTAAACCTCCACTCTGTGGGTGGTCTCACATGGGCACAGGAATGGAAAGCTGTTCTTAGAAGTCATCAGCTATCTTGGGACTTACTTATCCAACTTGGTTAGCAGTGTTCTGATTTGGAAGGGGCTCCGTGATGTATATACTGCAATTTTCAACCCTACTTTGTATCAATTTTTGATTAAAGTTTATTTCTCATTCCATCTTTCTCACTAGTCTCAGCATTTTGGATACTGTTTTTTCTTGTCATGCTGCCCCCACCTTCCCGCCAAAATCTTGTTTCAGTCCCACCTTCTCTGGGATCTGCACCGTGAATCCAGCACATGGATCTGAAAGCAGTAAGAATGGAAGATGCTCTCTTCCTCCTCAAGGTGGGCTCCCATGGCTTGTTCAGATGGTGGCCTCTTCTAGCTTGGGCAGTGCATGGGAGCATGCCTAGTTTCTTGAGGGCTCCCTTTTCACTTTCGGGTTAGTCTGAGTTGATTTCCACTGTGAGGATTTTTCTCCTGATGGTTTTCCTAACATCTCTTCCAGCTTTTATTGTCCTTGCCAGAACTCTCGCCTCCCTAAAGGTTTATGAATTTCTCCTACATGTTCATTATTATTGTAACATGACTGATACATTAAGATACCAACTTTTTCCAGGTAGAAGATATTCTAAAGTTGTTTTTTTTCTTTCTTTCTTTATTTTTATTTTTATTTATTTATTTTTTTGCCAGACGGTACATGCACTTGTTGGGAGGTGAGTAGGAATGAGGGATGTGGGGTGGACGGAGATAAAACGCCCTCTAACAGGAAGTGGTCACGCACGGTCCCTTCCCCCATTTATCCATCCTATTGGGATCGGGGAAATGCACACGCCCCCAGCACGTTCTTCAAGCCAGGGAGGCTGGGACTTGAACCACAGCTGACCATGTGGGGCTGCCTCCTTAACCAGGCCAACGCCTGGCCGTACCTGTTCTTGGTTAAAGCCGCTCATGGAGGACTGCAGAGGACCCAGGATGTATTTACTGCCTGAACTGTCTGCCTCACGCCCGGTCCTCTGCCCTCTTGGTGTCAGCCCACTCTTCTCTTTCCGAAGGCAAGTTTATCATTTTATTTCTTTTTTGGCGTTTTTGAAGTTTTAGCTTTTTATCTGCCACAGAAACAGTGCCCGTCTTCTGCCCAAATACTATTTTCTATTGCGTTCTCCTCAGCCATTCCCCCTGCCACCCTGCACTGCCATCTCGCCGTTTACCCTCGCTGCAGCAGTGACCTTCGGACACAGTTCATGTACTAGTCCGTCAGAGTTGCCACCTGCCTTTCCGGCCCCGGGGGAGACCATAGCCATGGGCAGTCTCACACCCTGGAAGGGACCCTGCAATCTGTCACCTGCGCTGCGTTGTGTGGAAAAGCATTTCCTCTTTTTCATAATTCTAAACATCAGGAATTACACAAGCATTGTCACACGGCTACTCTGAGAAGGCACACTGCAGTTTCCCTTCTACGCCTGCAGTTTATGGGCCATCAGCGCCGACACTTGCTCCAGTCTCCAAAGTTTCCCTAACTGAATCTGGCTCCATGAGGATTCTCCCCTGCCCGACTCGCTCCACTTACCCCATGATAAAGCAGGCTTAATTTTTAATGAGATTGTGATAATGGGAAAGCTTGATGAATATTTTTTTTTACCTTTTAATTAGTGAACATTTACATGGCCTCGCGACCAACGTCTGAATCGGTTCTGGTTTGAGGCTGCTCAGTGCAAGGGCGGGAGTGAGAGTTAAGGAAATGATATATAAGTAGCTTTGCCCTAAGAGGCTTAGCGATTTGAATACATATTATTTATATTAATGATTCAAGAGCCGCTGGCAAGCCAACAATTGGATTTCTTTCTATTAAAAATACATTAGGGCCACAGCACTGCCGAGGGCTGCGGGCGGCGTGGGGAGTGGATGCACCCGGTCCCGATCCCGAACTCTCGCTGACCTTCGCTGGCCGCGTCCCGGGCGGCCCACAGGCAGGCGCTCACAGCCTCATAGGAGGCGCTCAGCCGAGTGCTGGGGTCCCTCTTCGGCTTGGGCGGAGGCTGTTTCCGTGGCGACGGGAGGCCGCTGCTGTCGTCCATGCAGAACACAGAGTGCAGCGAAGGAGACCGCGTGGACGGTCCAGGCAGGTCCGCCACGGCGAGGCCGGGGGTGGAGCCGGAGCGGCCATGCCGGGGTCCTGCCCTGTCTTCAGCTCTAAGGGAAACCAAACACACACAGCCCGCAGCAGGGCGGCCCGGCACGTTACTCGGAGGCAGCAGCGCAGCTCTCAGCAGAGGCGCTGGCCTTTGGCCCTCTCTGCAGACGCTGCCGCCCGCTCCGCTGTGACCGAGGAGCGCGCCCAGCGCGAGAGGCCCCTTTCAAATCTGCGCACACAGGCACTGGTAGTTAAGGGCCGTCACATTTTCTATCAGACATTCGCCGAATGGATTTTTCACACTCTGATTATTAAGCAAATCAAAACCCTGAATTTCAATCTGAATGATAATTTCTGGGAAATCCATCTTAATAGAGAGTTGCTGATGCATCACACACTGGAGTTCCTCACCATTTCCCCTTGCAAGAGGAGAATGGACTCTGCTTAGAACTCTCCCAGATGCACGTTTTAGCACTCTCTCCCTTTCCTTTCTTTGTAGAAAATCCCGCCAGCAGTTACCTAATTATGCACAGAACTAATATGCCCCATTCCTCCACGTGGCTGCCCCGTGCCAAGTGAACTGCTGGTACCCAGGAAACAGACAAGCACATCTTCACTTAATTTTCTATCAGGCATATAAATTTACCCAATTTACCCAATAGATAAATTGGGGTAGCTGGTTAGTTCCAACAGAGAAAATAATAAATATTATTTAGTAAGTCATATAAAATGAATAGTTATGTGGTGTTAAAAATTCCTTCGAGCTTCGCCTGTCAATGTAACCATGTGCTAGCAAGCTGCCAATGCCTTCATTTTACGAGGAGTTTCCGTGCATTTGTTTTTATAATTATATCTTCTGTGGCAGAACACCAACAGGGCTGGAATCTACCACAAGGCAGAGCCAACCGCCCGTGTAGAAAATGAAATAGCTGAAGATGAAAGCGTGGCACTCAGTGGATAATTTGTTTTCCCTGTAATGTTTAATTACAGTTTTCCGTACAAAGGGAATTTTTTCAGTATTTAATCACTGAGATATTTGAAGCTAATTAGCAAGAGACACATTGCCATTTCCACTTGAAGAAAAAAAAAATCGTTTGACTTAGGTAATAAAGGCAAAGGAGAGTCGTTTTCAGTGAGAAACAAGACATTACCAAGTTCCTATGGAAAAACAAACACCTCTGACAATGAGTTAAGATCCAAAGGAAACAGGCTCCCGCCACCCTGGCAGGGCTGTGGTTCGCAGGTGTCTTCATCCTCCACCCAGAAGGAGGGAAGGGCGGCAAGGCAGAGGAGGACCAGGCCATATTCTGCTACTTCTAGTGCTACATCCAAAGCTTTAAATAAAATGTTTCACCCAAAGTTTTCTTTATTGGCTAGAAGATGTGATAGTTTACATAGGGGAATGTA
Organism: Tupaia belangeri chinensis; assembly: GCF_000334495.1. Lineage (NCBI taxonomy): Eukaryota > Metazoa > Chordata > Mammalia > Scandentia > Tupaiidae > Tupaia > Tupaia belangeri. Next base: position 3,843,050 of record NW_006160165.1, on the reverse strand, counting down.
CATACAATCTATTTATCCAGTTCACCACTTCCATATTTTCAGAGTGGTGTCTCAATTTTTTGGTCAGGTTTCCAGAAGTTATTCTAAGCCCATCTTACATACAGGGCACTCGTGTAAAAACGTCAAGAGCCCAGCTGTTTATTTTTGTAAATACAGAAACATTAGATGCTTTAAAATGTGGAGTTTGCCTGAGCTAATTTAGCAATGCCAGCATGGTAGGTGAAGCAGTAATTATTGCATATGACTAAACGGATGCACAAGACAGCCAACGCATGGAAGGGAATGTGCAGGGAAAGCATCTTTTTAGATTGCTGGTGGATTTCAAGACAAGTCATGGCTGCTTGTTCCTGTAACTGCTGTCATATCTGATTGAACTCTGCTCTGCATTAAGGGCTATCAGAATACTCATGGCTCCACTGAATCAATCACAGTGGTAATTAAAGTTGCACTCTCTGTCTTTACCTTTTGATTTCTTCCTCCTGCCTGCTCCTGGAATCCAACTTCTCATTACTGTAGGGGCCACTCGTTTCCTTACGGAGCCGGTCATTCTCCCGCGCAATGTCTGAAGCATTCTGAATGACCAGGGCATCATAGGTTTTCAGCCCCATGTCCTCGGTGTTCTGCAGAAAGCTATTGATGGAAGTGAACTCTTGCTGTTTGATGCTCATTTTCTGAAGCAAGCGCTGGCGTGCTAGAAATCCCCTTATAACTGTCATAAAAGAATACAATCATAGGTCAGAGAACTGGAGCAAAAGTTAAAAACCCAGAAGTGTGCAAACAAAATTCACAACATATTTATATATAAGCAGCTATGAAACAGACACATTTAACCCAAAATAAGAACTTACCAAAACATTCTAATATCCCATTGGAAAGGATATCGAAATGAAGTAAACAGTAATAACACTGAAGGCTAAAATTCTTGACTTGAAAGAGTTCCTATAGGTAATATCGTTAATTAGAAAGCCATGCAAGCCGGAGCTGACAGACTAGAGTTAAATCAACGGGAATGACCAAGCTCCAAACAAGGGGATTTAAGGTGTGGCTCCAACTAGACCGTTTTGAGGTATACTGATCAGATTTCATATCAAGTTATTACAGAAAAAACCTAGGCTAGTGGAGTTAATCTATGAAAATATAATCCATATATTGTTTCTAAGACTGTGATTAATTCCTAGAGAAATTAGCACTGGATTTAAAACTAATAAGGGCATTGCTAATTTATTCCATGAAATATTGAAAGAAAATTTTCCAAATCTAGAGGGCATTCAAATATCCAGGCCCAGGAAATACAAAGGACTCCTAATAGAATCAACTCAAGGCACATCATAGCCAGACTGGCCAAATCTACAGACAAAGACAAGATACTAAAATTGGCAAGAGAGAAATGTCAGATTACTTATAAAGGTTATCCAATCAGGCTAACATCAGACCTCTCATCAGAAACAATGAAAACAAATAAAGAATGGGAAAATATATTAAAAGTGTTATGTTAAGTGAAAAACAGTTTCAACCAAGAATACCCGGCAAAATGATCTTTCATATGGCAAGACAGGATAAAAATATTCTCAGATAAACAAGACCTGAAAGAATTTGCCAATAGCAGATCCACTCTTCAAAAAGTTCTGAAAGGAGTACTCAACCAGGAAAACTAAAGACATACAGAAATAAGAGAACAAAAGGCAACCAAGAAAACAACCAATTTTATGCTAAGGACAAGAAATATCAATAACAACATTAAATGTTAACTTCCAGGATTTAAATGAAAAGACTGGACCACAGCAACACTGCATATTCAACAGAGGCTAGTTCGAACATAAGACTGAATTGGCAAAATAGAATTATATGACTTTTGAGTAAAACATTACTGATTTTTTTTACTATGCTTTGTTTTCCCAATTTAAGCATTTTACTTTCTTTTGAGGTGTTGATAGGCTCAGCAATTTGTTAAAATACTTTTGTTTATTTCTTTAAATGGAAACATAAACTTTTCTTCCTTACTGACCCGTCTGGAGTTGGAAAGTACTTGGGAGTATTCTCACTTTGTGGCAGAAGGGTTATTTGCATAAGTTCAATAATGCTTGTTGCATTGAATCAGAAATTGGAAATACTCGTTATTGGACAGGGCTTTGACTGGAATGTCCTATCTGAGGATTAATCAGAAAACTATGGAACTAATGTGGATCTCATGTAAGCCAACAGAAGCTCTTAGGAAGACGGCCGGGCACCGTAAATAGCTCTCCTGGCAGAGAGAATTAGAGAAGATACATGAAAGAGTTTATAACATAAAATAACCTAGACTTTCCAGCCCAGCATTGTAATCAGTAGAAATTGCAAAAGAGCAACCACACCAGAGGATTATCTTAAGAAAGACTTTGAAGGATCCCTGTAGAAAGAGAGAACCCCCTCCCCCTATTTCCCATAAAAGACATGGAGAACCCATTCAGATCTCAGACCCAATACTGAGCCGATGGAAAACACAAACTGACCAGGTCTAAGCCACATATACCACATATTACATGGCCTGAAATTTGGAAAAGGGTGTTTGCTCAAAGAAAAACAAGGTACTTTAGTTTTCTGGTAGGAAATGAATGATAAATTAGGGGCAGGCAAAAGCAATAAACTTTCACTCCAATTTCTCTTGGAGCACAATGTACTCAATAAAATGCAGAATTTGAAAATAATGATGTAAATCTTTTCACTCAAAGCTTCAAAGTATAATACCTTTAAGAAACTTCATGTTGGCAAAAATCACAGTAAATTATGGCTAATGTTAGAATAAATTTTATTTACATAAGAAAAAGAAAGAATATTTATCATAACTAAGCTCAATGAGATTCAAGAGAAAACAGACAACCAATCTCAGGAGATCAGAAAGTAATTTAATGACTCAAAAGAGGAATTAAATAAAAAGATAGTCTAAAAAAGAATCAAATAGAACTTCTGAAGTGAAAGAATGCAATCCAGGAAATCAAAACCTCCCTTGAAAGTATTAACAGAAGATTAGACCATGTACAAGGAAGAATCTCTGACTTTGAAGAAATAGTACCAGCATAGTCTAAGAAACTGAGAAGAATGTAAAAATATCCACTAAAAATGAGGAAAACACATGGAAAATCCTAGACACCATTTTTTTAGGGGTTTTTGCTATAGGACATGTGTGCTCACTAGAAAGACAGAGAGACAGAAAGCAAGAAATCACCCCCTGGGGGGATGACCACAATGCAATCCCTTCTTCTCCATTCTCCTCTCGGGATCTTGGGCATGCATACACACGTGCCCACATGAGTTTAAGCCACCAGGTCTGGGACTTGAACCATGGTCGACTACATGGTAGTCCAGAGACATAGCCATTTTGTCAACTGCTGATCCCAACACCATTAAACAGCCTAATATTCGCTTTATGGGTATTACAGAAGGTGAAGAGATAGGCAAGGGCTTAGAAAATCTCTTTCTTGATATATTAGTTGAAAACTTTCCAAACTCAGAGAGGCATATGAAAATCCAAATTCAGGAAATGAACACCACATAGATTTAACATAAGAAGATCCTCTCCAAGGCACATCACAGCCAAACTAATAAAAATCAAAGAAAAAGACAATATCCTAAAAAATGACAAGAGAGAAATGCCAAGTTACTTACAAGGATTATCCCATTAGACTAACAGTAGACTTCTCAACTGAAACAATGCAAGCAAGAAAAAAAATGGGATGACATATTTAAAACTCTCAAAGAAAAAGAATTTCAGCCAAGAGTATGATACTCAGAAAATGATCCTTCAAATGGGAAAGATAAACAAAAGCTGAAAGAATTCACCAAAAGTAGGCCAGTCATTCAGAAAATACTAAAGGGACTAAAAGAAACACTACACCAGAAAAACAAAGGAAGATTAGGCAGATAAACATAAGCAAGAGAACACAAAACAAGCAAAAAGAAAAAAAAAAGTAAATAATAGGACTAAGTCCACATACATTGATAATAACCTTGAATGTTAATGGATTAAATTCTCAAGCTAAAAGAAGATTGGCTCAATGGATGAAAAACTGGAACCCTCTATATGTTGCCTAAAAGAAACACACCTCATTGACAAAGATAAATATATATAGCCTGAAAGTGAAAGGCTGGAAAAAGTAATTCCATGCAAAAACAAAAAACAAAAACAAAAACAAACAAATGAAAAAGACAGGAGTTGTGATGTTGATATCAGATAAAATATCCTTTAGGATAATAATGAAAAAAGAAACAAAGAAGGACATTACATATTCCAAAAGGATTAATTTATCAAGAGTTATAACAATCATAAATATTTATGCAACCAAACATGTAAAAAAGATCAAAGGGCAAAAACAAAAAACAAAAACAAAAACAAACAAATGAAAAAGACAGGAGTTGTGATGTTGATATCAGATAAAATATCCTTTAGGATAATAATGAAAAAAGAAACAAAGAAGGACATTACATATTCCAAAAGGATTAATTTATCAAGAGTTATAACAATCATAAATATTTATGCAACCAAACATGTAAAAAAGATCAAAGTGAGACAGACATAGACTGGAATACACTGATTGTTGAAGATTTCAACACCCCACTATCATCACTGGACATGTCATCTCCACATGGAATATTTTCAAAGACTGATCACATAATAGGCCATAAAACAAGTCTATATAGATTTGTAAGTATAGAATCTGTACCCAGTTTCTTCTCAGACCACTATGAAATTAAGTTTGAAAACCATAGGAGAGTTCCCAAACACATGCAAAAACATGGAAACTAAACATTTTACTCCTGCATCACTTCAAAGTACTGAAGAAATAAAGAATGAAATAAAGATACCACCTAACCACTGTCAGAATGGCAAAGATTAAAAATACAAAAAAATGATAAATGTTGGAGGGATTGTTGTGAAAGGGGAACTCTCCTACACTGATGGTGGGAATTTAAATTGTTCTATCACTGTGGAAAATAAGATGGATATTCCTCAAAGATCTACAAATAGAATTACCACATTATCCAGCAATTCCATTCCTGGTGATCTACCCAAAGGGCAGGAGAATACTCAGTGGGAAAAGTGCTTGGATATCTATGTTTATTGTGGCACTATTCATGATTGTTAAGACATAGACCCAAACCAAGTGTCCAAAAATAGATGAATGAATTAAAAAAGTATGGCACATACTCCATGGAATGCTATTCAGCCATAAAAATAATAAGACCCTGGCATTTGATAGAAAGTGGATGAATATGAAAGATTTATTGCTGAGTGAAGCAAGTCAGACTATGAAAGAGAGTGAAAGTGAATATGAAAGATTTATTGCTGAGTGAAGAAGCAAGTCAGACTATGAAAGAGAGTGAAAAAGAGACACTGTATGTCTCCACTTGACGTATACTGACTATCTGCATTCTGTAGTAGAGACTGAAAGACTGGAGGACATAAAAGCATTAAAAATAGTTATGGACACTGAAAACAACGTGGAATGAAGGTGGGAGAAGGTCAGAGTGCAGGGAAGGAAATTAGGAGGAAAAAAAATGGAGAGGTAAGACATTTATGGGACACAGAAATGTTTAATTACCTGTTGATTATAACATGTATACTATTCTAAATTGGACTGGTGTGAGGTGTATTTCATGTTCTCTTATACATTCTCTTACAAAAGAGAATTTACTCTTTTATAAGCTAAATTATGTATATGCAATTGAATGTATAAAAATTATAATAATAATAAAATATACTAAAATAAGATTGAAACTAATCACAACGATCACACTACTCTCCATAATTTTTGGAACACAGTGAAAGCAGTCATAAGGGGAAATTTTATAGCCATTAATACTCATAAGAAAAAAATAATAGAATATTGACCCATAAATAACATAACATTGTATTTTAAGGAATTGTAAAAGCACAACAACAACAACAATAACAACAAGAAGCAAAGAAATAGTAGAGATTAGAACTGAAATAAATGAAATAGAGAATAAAATAACTATACAAAAAACATCAATGAAACAAAAAGTTAGTTCTCTTGAGAGGATAAGCAAAATTGGTAAAAACCATTAGTTAGACTAATAATAATAATAATAATAATAATAATAATAAAAACAGAGAAAGAAACCAGATAGATAAAATCAGTAACGAAGCTGGCAATATTATAACCAATATATTGGAAATACAAAAAGTCATGAGAGAACTACGAGCAACTATGTGCCAACTAACTAGAAAACCTATATGAGATGGACAAATTTCTAGAGAAGTACAAGATATTTAGGTTGAATTAGGATGAAACAGAAAGACCGAATAGATCAATAATAAGTGAATAGATTGAGGCAGTGATAAATAGTCTTTCCCAACAAAGAATAGCTCAGGTTCAGATGGATTCACTTCTAAATTCTATAAAACTTTCAAAGAAGAGTTAACTCCAGGGGCTGGCTGGTGGTGTGGTGGTTAAGAGCACTGGACTCCCACATGGCTGACTACGGTTCCAGTCCCAGACTTGTTGGCTTGTTTTCTCACTCTCAATTTCTTTCTCTCTCTCTCTCTCTGGTGAATTAAAATAAATTAAAATAAATGAAAAAATAAAATAAAGTTCAGTAAAATAATTCTTAAAAAATATCAGTTAACTCCAATTCTTATAAAACTATTCTTAAAAATTCAAAGGAAGGAATCCTCCCAAGTTTCTATTAACTTGAGATACCAAAGCCAGACAATGACATAAAAAAAGCAAAAACAAAACAGAACAAAAACCCCACAGAACTACAAATGAATGTCCTCAATGAATACTGATACAAGAAATTTCAACAAGATTCTAGCAAACTGAATCAAATAATATATCAAGAACATTGTATACCATGACCAGGCAGGCTTTAACCCAGGGATGCAAGGATGATTCATAAAATAATAAATGTAATATGCTGCATTAACATAAATAAAAATAAAATAATATCATATTTACAGATGCAGAAAAGGCACTGGATAAAATACAACGTATCTTCATGATTTAGATTTGTAGCAAAATAATGGTAGAATGGACATTCCTCAACATAATAAAAGCCAAATATGACAGACCCATGGTGAACATCATATTGAATGGGGAAAAGCAAAAAGCCTTTCATTAAAAACTGGAACAACACATGGCTGTCCACTCTCTCCACTTCTTTAACAGTGTTCAAAGTCTGAGAATATGCAATTAGACAAGAGAGCAAAATAAGACATTCAGATAGGAAAAGAAGAAGCCAAACTATTCTCATTTGCATATGACATCACTATATACATAGAAAACCCAAAGGAATCCATGAAAAGACTCCTAGAAGAGATAAGTAAATTCAGTAAGACTGCAGGATACAAAGTCAATATGCAAAAATCTATAGCATTTATATACACCAACAATGAACAGACTGAGACAGAATTGAAGAAAGAAATTCTATTTACGAAGCTACAAAACAAATAAGATGTTTAGGAATAAATTTAACCAAAGAAGCTTTTTAATATGCTGTAATCTCACTGGTCTGTTTTGCGATTATTGTCTGTGCTTAATGAATGTCAGCACTCTATGGCAGAAACTGGAAGACTGAAAGGTATAAAAGCATAGAGAGCAATGGTGGTACTGGAAAAAGTGAAGGAGGATAAGAAACGGGGGCGAGTGGGAGAGAGGAAATCAAGGGGAAGAAGAAAGAAGAAAAATATTTAAGAAACTCAAAATAGAAATCTGTTGATTATAATGTGTATGATGCTATCTTTGGCTGAAACAATATACAGTGTATTCATAATGGGAAAATTTATTTGGTAGGCTGTAGTGATACACAGTGATTGAAAGAAAGAATGAAACTAACCAAAGAAGTTAAAGACCTTTACAAAGAAAACTAAGAATTAAAAAATAAAATTGAGTCTGACAAAAAAAAAAAAAAGGAAGGACATCCCATGCTCTTGGATTGGAAGATCCAACATAATAAAAATATCAGTTCTACCTAAATTATTTATTGAATGCAATTATGTCCCAATTACCTGAGTCATTCTTCATATAAAGAGAAAAAAATCCAAAATTTTCCTGGAATCATAAAAGATCTCCTAGTCCCAAGGCAATACTGTACCAAAAATATAAAGTAGGAGGCATCTCAATACCCGACTTTAAAGTATATTACAACATAGTGATAATACAGACTCAAACTGGCACAAAAATACATACATAGAGCAGTGGAACAGAACAGAGAATACAGAAATAAATCCCAAAGCTTACAGTCAGTTGATCTTTAATACAGGGCATAAGACAATGTAGTGAAGAAAAGAAAGTCTTATAAGCAACTGGTGTTGGAAAAACTAGATATTTATCTAAAAAAAAAAAAAAGAAAAAAGAAACTGGATTCCTATCTCTAACCATTAACTAGAATTAACTCAGTACGGAGCAAAGATTTAAATATAAGCCTCTAAACTACTAGTAGAAGATGTAAGAGAAACTTCTGAGGACATTGGAGTAGGCAAAGATTTCTTAAATAAGTCCTATAAAGTACAAGCAATAGTCCCTAAAATAGACAAGTAGGATTACATCAAGCTAAAAAGATTCTTCACAGCAAAGAAAACTATAACTGGAATGAAAAGACAACTCTCAGAATGGTAGAAAATATTTGCAAATGATTCCTCAGACAAAGGTTTGATATCTAGAATACTAGGGAAGTCAAGCAGCTCACCCACGATAAGATGAATAATCGAATTTTAAAATGGGCAAATGAATTAAATAGACAACTCTCCAAGGAAGACTTAATAATGACCAAGAAGCATATGAAAAAATGTTCAAAGTCTCTAGTCATAAGGGAAATGCAGTTAAAGCCACAATAAGATAGCCTATAACCCTAGTTAGAATAACTAAAGGTGGGTGTGAGGTAAAAGGTGACAGGTAAAAGAAATGTAAAGTTCACTGTTGAATTAAAAAAAAATAATCTAAATTTTGATACCACAAGAAATATTTCTACTGCTTCCTTAAAGGGCAGAAGGATTTCCATGAAAAAAGTTTCTAACTTCTATCATATTCTTTATTACATCCTAAACTTCTAAACGCTTTGTATTAGGAATTTAAAAATTAAAGGTCAATCTAAAATGCTGAATTGCATCCAAATAAAAAGAAACAATTCTAGTTTTGTTTCATATAATAAGAGAAAGGGAACTCAAAAGACATATGGTGATTATAAAAAATAACTTACCTATGGTATTCTTAAGTCTTTACTTGAGAACTATGTTAAGTACACCCTAACTAATCTCAATTATTACATGGAGACCTAAAAAATCATGAATTATAAAACATATAATCCATTTAGAATAAATTAGTTGGCTTACAATTAAAAATCAAACTAGAAGGCACTGGAAGGCCATTATCCATGGTAAAAACAAAACAAAACACACACACAAACCCATTGAATGGTGGAGCCAGGGTTCAAATTTCTCTGTGCTTAGGAGGCCCAGCTCCATCTCCTTAGCAGTCAGACTGAGCTGAGATTAGCTGCAGCTCTTGAGAGGGACAGGCCACCAGCCAGTAAAGAGAAGCATATTTGCAACTAATAAGAGGACAAATTTCCTTACGATTAGCACAGATTGAAATGGATCAAGCTGCCTCCTGAGGAAGGGACTTGGCTCCTAGTCCTGAGCCCTGTGAGACAGCACAATGGCCCTTCCATGAATGCTGTGGACAGGTCAGATTGAAGGACTCTGGTGGGAATCTTTCAAGCGTCTATGACAGCATCCCTTCAACTGAAGCTTTTAAGATTAGAAGTCATTAAGATCACAGAACATTTGTAATTTCAGGAAAAACCACTTCATTCTTGCCTTGGGTTGGGGTAGAGGCCTCTAACACATTATGTGTTTTAAAATATCTCATAACTATTGAAGAATATATGGGACATCCATTTTGATGCCCTCAGTTGATTAGCTGGTGGAAAGCTCAGAACACCCCTCTACAGTGATGGCTTCAGAGGAAAATAATATGCAGATGTCTAAAATGCTTCCGTTTTTTTTCCCCCCTCAGATGGCAAAACTAAATGTTCAGTTACTTTGAAATGCAGCTGCATCAAGTTATGCTGAACCTATCTAAAGGAAAAAAAATTAAGACAATATAAAATGTGGTCTACAGTGAAGCAGCACTAACCATGTGATGGGCACAGTACGGAAGAAAGAAGAAGATGACCTTATTGGTTTGCTCCTCCTTGTTACACTAAAAACATGGAGACTGACTTTTAGAAGGGTGAAGGTGCGAGTATATTCAAGATGTTTAATCTCTTGGAATAAAGGGAAAAGGGATGTGGACATGCCAGGCATCTTCTGACCTTTTGACAGCAAAGCTATTCACTGGATTCACAGTTGCAGGAGGATTTTATGATTTCTTGCCCAGAGGACTTCGTTTTCTCTCACTTCATACTAGCAGCCTTCTAAAATTCTTTAAAATGCTATGTTGGTTGCTAAACATTGGTATCTTTAATGAGGGACAACTAATAAAAATAAACTTGCCATATAAGGGTGTTCATTCATATTTGTTGTTTTTCTGACAATTTCAAGTCTGAATTTGTGATGCATACCAAATGAGAGTCTTAATTTACAGATATTTTCATTCAGGAAGAAACAAACATGCCTAGTTAGAAAATTTCTGGTAGAAATAATTTAAAATTAAAATAATTAAATTTAAGACTAAAAGTTACAGCTTTCTTTCTCCTGAATATTCATAAAGAAAAGCATGTTTAAATCTGGAAATAACCAGACTGTATCAATTTAATATTAGAAAAAGAGTATTGAGAGAACAGTTCTAAGAGATAAAAACATTAAAATTGATAATTAATGCTTTGTAATTAAGAGCCTACAATTAAAAGATGATTTTCTATCCATTATTTCATTTATGCATTATGAAATGTGGTTTTTATCTTGATGCCACTTTTTTAGATTATTCTCATTTTTTATCCTAAAAAATGTGAGCAGATCATTAGAGCTCTATTCATTTCCTCTGCTCTAGGTCAGTGGGGTCCAGTAACACAATCTTTGTAACTAAATAGAAGGGAAATTTTGGTGGGCACCCTGATGGCAGATAAGGCAGGCTCTTTTCATTTTATTTAGGGAAAATGTCCAGGAGCATGGTGGCCATCTTTGTGTCTATATATAACTCTACTTAATGGGTCTCTCCATGTCCCAGCTTCAGCTGAGGCTGCAAATACAGACTCGGATTAGGCAGGTCTGAGTGAAGTTGGACATTTTGCCCTTCTGCCCTGCTCTGGTGTGATGCTGGAATTGCTGGGGAGCAGGCCAGCCACACAGACCCGTGGGCCCTGCCTTTTCCCTCAACTGATGAA
>NW_006160165.1:3732185-3831717 GCF_000334495.1 Tupaia belangeri chinensis | reverse complement strand
CCCCCCCCCCCCCCAGCCCCCTGGGCCCTGCCTTTCCCCTACACTGATGAAGGGTGCGGTTGAAAAAGCCAGAGTATCATAAGCCAAAAAGAGGCAGTGCACTTTGCCAAGAGATGAGAGTTGGCTCCCTTCCTTCACCGAAGGCTCCATGCCCCCAGCTTGTGACAGTGGCTTCAGGAATCCACCCAGAGGGCTTGCTACTGACTCCTCCAGTTAGGTAGATGCCCAGCCTACAAAGGCTGAGACTATGGCATACAAGCTGGGCTCCAGATGTGGGTTTCAAGACAAAGACATTCCCTGAGATAACAAAAGGGCCCAAGAGAGGGACCACAGAGGGTAAGAGGCTGGAGGAAGTGAGGGCGAGGGACTGCCAGAGAAGAGCTGCCTTAGCACAGGGCCACTGAAGCACTCCTGAGTGTAGAGCATCTAATGTGTCCCAGCCAGAGGAGGGGTCTGGGGCCACATCACCCTGGGGCTGGTCAGCAGTCCTGCCTCCCTGAAAATCCTGCTCTTGTCCACCCTCAGCATCCAGAGAAGCCGAGCTCACGGGACCTCATTCCCATGGAATGAGCCTGAAACCACCAAGACAGACGCTTGTACTTGAATTGAACATCGTTTGAACTGGGCAAGCCAAGTTCTGAACTGAGACGTTTTGAGGACTGGTGTACAGCATCGTATTTTATTTGGAGAAAATTATGAGATCCTTTGAAGATTTCACACAGATGCTACCCACGTGAGTCCCACAGGAAAATGAACAGAGGCTTGAACATAATAAAACCGATTTCTGCATCCCGTCAGGTACCCTTGTTAGAGGAGCAGTTTCAAATAATCAGAGAGCTAAATTAATTATAATTCCTACCAAAAGCTGGCATATAGATAAATTTCTTCCTTTTAACCTTTTCAAAGAGTATGTGTAAAATATATACTCACAAATAAGTAAATTAAAGCAAAATTAAGCAAATTAAAAATAAGTCTATCATGCTTATAGATTTTATGTAAGTTGGTTTTATTTTAAAAAATATATCCATTTTCAATAGTCACTTGGGTTTTGATTGAAAAAATAAATCCTAAACAGAATCTATACCTAAGCTAAAATGAAATACATGATCTCTGCTCTCAAACCAGCACTCCAAATATTATCCTCCCTTTGTAAAGGACAAATACATTCATGGAGTTTTCCAAGCCATATGCAGATTTACAGAATATACTGCTCGGCTCATTGACCTGTTCCAGCCCTCCAGACTCTAGACCAGTGGCACTGGTGAAATGGTACCAGAATTTGGCCTTAGAGCTGCACTTAAAATGCCAGAGGGAGAGGGCGAGTTTTTCCCCATGTAGATTTCAAGGTACAATCTCTTTCTTTTTTTTTAATAATTATTTAATTTAATTTTATTTATTGTAATTATTTTATTTTAAAGTTGACAAAGGAGAGAGAAGGAAAGTGAGAAAGCAAGTTGTCAGCTCCAGGACTTGAACCACAGTCAGCCATGTGGGAGTCCAACAACCTTAACCACCACGCCACCTGCCAGCCCATAAGGTATATTCTTAATATCCTATACCTCTTAAAAGAATCAACAAGCCCGATTAGGTGCAAGATACAGAAGGCACAGATAATAAGGTATTGACAGTCCTGCTTCCAAGTTGTGATGTTGGTGAACATTTAATATAAAATTGCATATGGGAGGACTCCTGAGGACGGCCAATGCTGTTTATAAATGCTGATTTGGAGGCAGGCATGCGTCCACCTCCACCACTGTTTCCCAGCCGCCCCAAACCATTGACTGGAACGTAGCATCTAGGAAGGGACAGTGTTCCACGCTGATGAGATCCCACCAACACTTCACCTGGGGTAAACAGTTTCATTTTCCACAGTCACAGAGGCCAGACATGTTGGTGTGGCTGTTACCTTTTTGGCAGGTTATGATTTTTCTCTGCAACTGTAGGCACAAATCACTGAGCTGGTCGGCATGCCAGTATTTTAGAAACACTTTTCGGGCTCCCATCTAAAATGCAAACAGCAGGGAAACGTTTAACAGCATGAAGATGGCAAAATGATGATGGAAAAATAATCAGACAGGAGATTTATTCAGCAGAAGATGAGAAGGAACAAACTATCAAATTCACTACATTTCATTACTAGTACATTCTTTAACATTAGAATATTAAATCAACATGTCTTGTTCTAGTAAGTTTGTTTGTGGTGTACTCCATCATCACCCATGTATGCAAGTGATTAACACACGATCAAGGTGGCGACTGCACCTTGCAGTGTAAAAATGGAACCTTGGCTTTGACTCCTTATCAGAAGATAAAACCCATCTCCATGAATGAGTTCTCACATTCCAGAGCTAGACCTTTTATGCTTCTTTTGTGATTCATTTTCTTTTCTTTCTTTCTTTCTTTGTTTTTCTTTGTTCCACTCAAAGGAGGTAGATGAATTCCATATGAACACACACAGGAGATAGAGGAATTCCATATGAACACACACACACACACACACACACACACACACACACAGATCAAAGCAAAGCATAAAGCTGACAAATACAATCATTTCATTTCAATGATTTTTTTCCACTATACCTTACATGTGGGGTCTTCAAAAAGTTCATGGAAAATGTGTATTATGAAAAAACCATGGATCCCAAAATTTTTCAATCAAATAAATCAGTACTTCAGCTTCATTTTCTTTTACAACAATTCTGAAGTACCCCCAGAATAGTATAAATTGAATGTTTACAGCACTATAATTATATAACTTCAACATAAAAATTAAAAAGTCTCTAGTAATCTCTGACTGAGAATTATCTAGATGCTCATACACACAGTAGCTATGCAATGAACACAATTGTCCAGAATTTTTAAAAAGAAATTTCAACAGGACACTATACTGGTTTCTATGAACAGCTCCAACGACTTGCAAGTTTGTTCAAAGATACCACGATGGATTGAAGACAACTGCCAAAGAAGATGCTTAAACACACATAATGATAATCCAGATGCTTTGTAACTAATTTTCTTTTGTGTCGTGCTTATTTGCTAAGCATTCACAGAACTGTGCTAGGTGTGATGAAACCTCCTCACACAGTGAATGGTCATAGTCTCTTAGGGAAAGCAGGTACACTAGCTGCAGAAGAACGCAGTAAATCCTAACTGGGAGTGCCTATGAAGCTCTGAGGCAATCTGCTATTAAATGATGGAAAAGCCTGGTTGTGACATGTTCATCATGACATTCTCAGCACTTGAAACAAACACCATTAAAGTAAGAAGACAACTAACACATGCGCTCCCAAGCATGAGCTTGGACATTAACATGATAACCCCCACAGCCAGTGCCATACATCACAGTGACACCCGACGCTTGTGTGAATGTACACACCATTAGGTACTGGAGAGGTTTATAGGTCAGACTTGTCTTCAGAGAGTGCTTGGCCAGGGATGTTTTATGAACCTTTTCTGATGGAAACAGCGAGTTTACTCCAAACATACTTTGTCACTTCCCACCTCTCCAACTAACTCTTTCTTAGCTGTGTCTCAGTTTTGTCAGAGACTGTGACCTGAATCTTGCATTATGGCAGTCAGTCTAATTTAATATGGTCAACAGGGAAAACTCTCACCTATTAGCCTAGTTCAGAGGACCCTGGTCAACTAGTTGACCTTCTTCATTTAGTTTTCTTTTACTTGGTTGAAATTTGAGTTGGTGGCTACTGAGATTTGTTGCCTTTTTCCATTGTATTGCCATTCTCTCTCCCTAGTTATTTTCCATAATTTAGTCTTTTTTTCCTTTCCCACTGCTGACTTATTTTGGCAGTCTACAGGAAGAACAGTTGGTCCTGTCTGTGAGCACTGTGGAACAAATCTGTGAGACAGGCATTGGAAGAGGGAGCATTTGACCCCTGTTCATCACTGACTGTAGGATGAAATGCATTGTGGGAAACCATGTCCAAAAGGCAGGATTCATATGGACCTGGGTTCCAGACCCAAACTCCACAGAATGATGGCCAGCAATACCCCACAGTAGGTGGCATCAATCTTGATCACTGGGGTAACTAATACAGGGGGAAAAATCCCTGAGGAGTATGGTGCTGAATATAGGAAAAAGAACTGTGGAATGACAATGGAATTGTATTCTAGTTCCCCTCCCGTAATTAAATGAGGATCCTGGGCACAAAGGGGATTAAATGAAATGATTAAGTTCAAATAGTAACATTTTCAACAGTTATTCACAAAATTCAGGTATGTTTATCTCGAACATTGTGCTAGATTTTGGGAATATAGAACACATGGAAGGAGGGTGGGTCAAAATAGGGTCAGGTGTAGGGGGATCAGCAGAGGGCATAATGGTTGCATCACTGGACTTGCATATAGTCAATTATGGTTCGAGTCCCAGACCCGGTGGTTTAAAACTCATGCTGGGCGTGTGTGTGTGCGCGCCCATGATACCAAGTGGAGAAATGAGAAGAAGCATGGTCATTGGAATACACTGTGAGCATTGGAATGCGCTGGAAGATTAAAAAGGGTCAAGTCTAGGTATCAGAAAAATATATTTTGCAATTTGTTTTGAATTTTATAAAGTCCTTAGAAATTTGAGCAGTATTTTGAAAATCTTTCTCAGAAACCATTGAACTGCTTGAAAAATGGGCCTCTAAGCTGGACTTTAAGAAATAGCTTAACAATTAGCAATTGCAATTAACAATATGGGCTTGAAAATTGTGCAACTGCTGCTTGTCTGTTGGTCAACTCCTACTCATCTTTTGCAACTAAAATCAAACTTCAACTCCCCTATAGGATTTGTGACAATCTCTTAGCCACTTCCAGTAGGGCTTCAAGACTTCAATTTGTGTTCCCATCATGTGCTGTGTATCTGCCATTATATATATTTTTACATCTCTTGAAGAACATGGACATATATCTCCACAAGTGGAAGAAGGAACATGGGGAGGACAGATTCATATTAGAAAAAAGAACAGAAGATGAAGACAGTGAAGTCTTTTTATGAGTCATAGAGACATATGACATTGCCTAGGAGGATAATAAGCAATGACAGAAAATGAAAACTGAAGTCAGACTCTGAAGGCAGTCAACAACCCACAAATAAGTCATGGGAGGTAGGTGAGAGAACAAATAATGAAGGGAATAAAAGAAAACATAAAAGTAGGAATTAAATGGTCCAGCCATAGGTTAGGGAGCAAGGATTAGATGACCCTTTCTTCTCCTCCTCTAAGACAAAAGAAGGGAGGAAGAATGAAAGTTTATAATAAAGTATTTTCAGGAAGTAGCCAATTTTTAGTTCAGATATGGAGGCTAAATTAGAAGAGAAGTAAATTCAGGAGATGAAGTCAATTTTTTCTCACTATATCAGTCTTCTGATGATGATGGTTGAGAAGTGGACTAAGGGTTTTAAAGGGGTGGATCCACAGCAGGTCAGACTTGGAGTTAGAAAAAAGAGTTCTTGCTGGAAGCCAGGAACTGAGCCATGGCAAGGAAGGCGCAAGCAGGACCTTGAAGGACAGGGCTGTAAAGGAAGGTGGACTGCTACCTTGAATGGCAGGTGCTAGAAGGGCAGGCCTGTTCCCAAGCTCCTGGTGGATTTTGCCAACGTTGTGCAGATGCAAATCTGCCCCACCAGATATAGCCAAGGGCTTTGCAAATGCTGAGGGCTGCTGGTCTTCTGACTGAGTGGGAGAAGAAGGTCTGAACTCACAGTGCAAGTACCACTTAAGACAAGGCTGAGGGGCCAGCAAGTGGCATGGTGGTTAAGGATGCTGGACTCCCACATGGCCAACTGTGGTTCGAGTCCTGGATCTGGTGGCTTGCTCTTTCACTTTCCCTCTCTCTCCCACTCTATCCCTCTCTGGTCAAATTAAAATAAATAAATAAATAAATAAAGTTAAATAAAATAATTCTTTAAGAAAAAAAAAAAGACAAGGCTGAAATTTGTGAAAATGGGTGAGTATTGTGCTGCCATTACACCCAGGTAATCAAAAAATCTGCTAATCAGGCATTCTCTACAGGTACCCAATGGACCATTTTATTTTATATTATTTGTGCTGTATAGTTTCTATGTGTATTGGCAGTATTTGGAGATATTCATTGGAAGGTTCAGCATTTATTTGCCTTTGTCGATCTTTTAGAGGTGCCATGTTTATAACAAATTTTTCTTCTTTTCTAAAAAAATAAAACTTAGTACTTAAGCAGTATTTTAAAGATCTCAGGAATCATTCTGAACTTGGTATTTACTCCCTTCTACTTTCACTGATGCTAGTAATGATTGAGGACACAAACCTAGGGAATCTTCTTTAGCAACAAAAACACAGACATCACAAGAATTTTGAATTTACAGGGATTTATTAATACATGGTCTATTAACGATATCATCCATGGTATCAGAAAAATATATTTTGCAATTTGTTTTGAATTTTATAAAGTCCTTAGAAATTTGAGCAGTATTTTGAAAATCTTTCTCAGAAACCATTGAACTGCTTGAAAAATGGGCCTCTAAGCTGGACTTTAAGAAATAGCTTAACAATTAGCAATTGCAATTAACAATATGGGCTTGAAAATTGTGCAACTGCTGCTTGTCTGTTGGTCAACTCCTACTCATCTTTTGCAACTAAAATCAAACTTCAACTCCCCTATAGGATTTGTGACAATCTCTTAGCCACTTCCAGTAGGGCTTCAAGACTTCAATTTGTGTTCCCATCATGTGCTGTGTATCTGCCATTATATATATTTTTACATCTCTTGAAGAACATGGACATATATCTCCACAAGTGGAAGAAGGAACATGGGGAGGACAGATTCATATTAGAAAAAAGAACAGAAGATGAAGACAGTGAAGTCTTTTTATGAGTCATAGAGACATATGACATTGCCTAGGAGGATAATAAGCAATGACAGAAAATGAAAACTGAAGTCAGACTCTGAAGGCAGTCAACAACCCACAAATAAGTCATGGGAGGTAGGTGAGAGAACAAATAATGAAGGGAATAAAAGAAAACATAAAAGTAGGAATTAAATGGTCCAGCCATAGGTTAGGGAGCAAGGATTAGATGACCCTTTCTTCTCCTCCTCTAAGACAAAAGAAGGGAGGAAGAATGAAAGTTTATAATAAAGTATTTTCAGGAAGTAGCCAATTTTTAGTTCAGATATGGAGGCTAAATTAGAAGAGAAGTAAATTCAGGAGATGAAGTCAATTTTTTCTCACTATATCAGTCTTCTGATGATGATGGTTGAGAAGTGGACTAAGGGTTTTAAAGGGGTGGATCCACAGCAGGTCAGACTTGGAGTTAGAAAAAAGAGTTCTTGCTGGAAGCCAGGAACTGAGCCATGGCAAGGAAGGCGCAAGCAGGACCTTGAAGGACAGGGCTGTAAAGGAAGGTGGACTGCTACCTTGAATGGCAGGTGCTAGAAGGGCAGGCCTGTTCCCAAGCTCCTGGTGGATTTTGCCAACGTTGTGCAGATGCAAATCTGCCCCACCAGATATAGCCAAGGGCTTTGCAAATGCTGAGGGCTGCTGGTCTTCTGACTGAGTGGGAGAAGAAGGTCTGAACTCACAGTGCAAGTACCACTTAAGACAAGGCTGAGGGGCCAGCAAGTGGCATGGTGGTTAAGGATGCTGGACTCCCACATGGCCAACTGTGGTTCGAGTCCTGGATCTGGTGGCTTGCTCTTTCACTTTCCCTCTCTCTCCCACTCTATCCCTCTCTGGTCAAATTAAAATAAATAAATAAATAAATAAAGTTAAATAAAATAATTCTTTAAGAAAAAAAAAAAAGACAAGGCTGAAATTTGTGAAAATGGGTGAGTATTCTCCTGCCATTACACCCAGGTAATCAAAAAATCTGCTAATCAGGCATTCTCTACAGGTACCCAATGGACCATTTTATTTTATATTATTTGTGCTGTATAGTTTCTATGTGCATGGGCAGTATTTGGAGATATTCATTGGAAGGTTCAGCATTTATTTGCCTTTGTCGATCTTTTAGAGGTGCCATGTTTATAACAAATTTTTCTTCTTTTCTAAAAAAATAAAATTTAGTACTTAAGCAATATTTTAAAGATCTCAGGAATCATTCTGAACTTGGTATTTACTCCCTTCTACTTTCACTGATGCTAGTAATGATTGAGGACACAAACCTAGGGAATCTTCTTTAGCAACAAAAACACAGACATCACAAGAATTTTGAATTTACAGGGATTTATTAATACATGGTCTATTAACGATATCATCCATGAGAAAATTGTTGGCCATGTGTTCCCCCCAGTGAAATGAATATTACTATGTAATCAGGGTCTTAGTGTGCTATATCAAATCCAATAAATTAAGACTCCCTGGATTAGACAGAAGGATTAAATCACCTGCATTCTTGATGTTCATAGCATTTATGCATCAAAGACGTTTCCTCACTAACCAGAGAAATGGAGAGGTGGAGACCGTTCTCCAACTGAGCCCTCTCCCGTGCACTGCTCCACACACAGCGTTCTTATCTGAGATTAAAATGTTAATGTCATTCTGACTCCTGTAAAAGTAAGCCATCTGTGAATTACAGTCATTGCTATTTTTATTAGAAAACCATTCGTTTTTTTTTTTCCTCTGAAGTGACAGATCTTAAAAGATTAAACAAAATTGTCATTGATGACTTCTAAAGCTCCAATTACTGTTACAGTTTTCAGGGATTTTTCTTTTTTCTTTTTCTTTTTTTTAAAGAAGTGTAGGCTGTGGAAGCACAGAGGAATGCTGGATGAGCAGTTGTGATGGAGTGTAGGTGGCACAAAAGCCGTATTCGTAGATACCAAAGGAACCCGTGAAGAACTTTTTTTTTTTTTCCCAAGGAGTACTGTCTGTTTCTGGCAGCACCTTTGGAATCACATTTACCAAGAAAAAAATACAGCTATTATCCTTTGGTAGTTTATATGACACACATTTTTCTCTGTATTAATGAAACTGAGAAAAATGACTAATGTAGCAGTACTCTTACATATTGGTAGGATATAAACACTGATGCCCTTCATTTTGTTATTCCCATGAATTCCTATAGATTGAAGATAGTTTGTATGTGTGTATGAGTTAATGTACTTGTTTACTGCCACTAAATAACATGATGAATAATTGCTTCCCGTGGAGACAAATTAGAGGAGAAAACTCAGGTCATGCACCTCTGCTTTAATAGAGAAGAACACATCAACTAAAATGATGTGAAGATTTGTTTTTTGATGTGAAGGTTTTAGTGACAAAGAGTGATACACAACAATGACTAAAATTTATTTTGAAATGATAGTACTATTTTCCCCCAGGAAATGTGCGCTGAAGCTGGGTAACTGCATTCATCATTGACAGGGGAGAATGACAGAATGGAGTCCGTAACCCATGCAGGTAGATTGTGGAAATCATCTGGCTCAAATTCTTATTTTACAAGAGAAAAAGGTATGTGTTAAGGAGAATTTGTAACATTCACACAGAAAATTAGTGCCAGAGATAAGAATAGACTGAGCTCTTGGCGATGGACTAAAACCAACAGATACTCTGACAACGTATAGTCTCACATTGTAATATGCATATTAATCACCAGGGAAATTTGTTAAACACAAACTCTCATTCAACAGTTGGGATGAGGCCTGGATTCTCCATTTTCGACAAGCTTCTACATGATGTCAGGAGTGCTGAACTGGACCAGACTTAAGTGGTTAGGGCCCAGGGCCCAGGTCCTTTTGGAGCCTGACTTCAATAACAAGCTCACTTGGTCCCTTCCTCTGTGTGTCACCTCTGTGTGTCACCTCTGTTCCAATGTTTGTCACAAGCTCCTGTATTTCTGCTCCCTAATTAAGTGCCAGTCATCCTTGGGGATTTTCAGTAAATGAGCTTTAGTTTTTCACTAAGATAGTTTTTAACTACTCCACTCACTTTCTACAATCTTCTTTGGTAAGTTCTTTAGCTCAACAGTTTCACTATAGACCACTCGAGAATATGCTTATGAAATTCCTGAGTCAAGGCCTACACAATCCAGGTCATAGGATATATTTATCTCAATGTTTTACACATTCTTCACCCTCATATAACTTTCTCTTCTAAGGAGATGTGCACCCTCTATTCCCCACCTCAGTGAATGAGAGACAATCCACGTGGAAGTTTGGGAAGCAGAGGTTCATGATATCTATCACTATCATTTTTCCCACACAATTTCATTCGTTACTACCTACTGTTAGCTTTAGAGCCATCATGCACTTACCATCCAAGGAAGAGCCCCAGGAGTCAATGAAATTTGCTTAGCCCTTCTCCTTCGGGCCAAATGCAGTCATAAATTCTATTGATATTTCTAAAGTCTACTTGTTTTTCTGAATAATCTCAGTAGTCTCCTAAATTAGGTTAGGTTCCAATTTCTAAACTATTTTCTGAGTGATCATTCTAAATATCAACTTCATTATGTATGTTAGTGCAAAAAATTATTTAACAGTTTGTCATGATTTTCAGGACACTTAAACACCTTTGAAATGTTTATTAGACTTCAGATCATATGATCCTTTCGGACCTTTTCCTTCTTTCTTTAAAAAACTTGTGGTGAGGACCAGTAGGTGGCATGGTGGTTAAGGCATTGGACTCCCACATGGCTGACCACAGTTCAAGTCCTAATGGTTTGCTTTTTCTTTTTTCCTTTTTCTATTTTTCTGTCTGGTGAGGACATGTGTCCTATAGCAAATTATTAATAATAAAATAAACTTTTAAAATATTAAAAAATTTTGTGGTAAGATTTTTAAACGTCTATGAAGTCTACTCCATTAACAAAATGGCAAGCATACCACATAATGTTCTTAAGTATAGGTACAATGTTACATAGAAGAGCTGCAGGGCTGCAGTGAATTTGGGCTCACTCAGCCTCAAACTACTGGGTCATAAGAAAAGCCATGATACATTTTTTGCATAGAAAAATAGACAAAAATCTAAAATAATTAAATCTTGAGTCTGACAGGAGGGAGGGGCAAGATGGCCAACTAGGGACATCCATTGTGCCATCTCTTCAGGAATAGAACCAAAATAAAGTAGGATAAATGAGCGGGCAAGTGACATGAATTGATGGAATGAAAAAGCAGGACTGTGAAAGGCTTTTGGGGTGCCAAGTCTTGAGTGGCAGACATAAAATGAGGTCAATTGCCAAAACTGAGAAAGGAACCAGAGCCAATGGAAGCCTACAACAACAGAGGGAGATGAGCAGGCTTCCCTCTGAAGCCTCCCACCTCCTGCTACCACCTCTGATCTCAGTGCTTGCTACAACAGGAGAGCCCAGAAATGAACACAGGCCTAGAGCCTATCTTGAGGAGCAACAAGGATCTGCTGGTCCAGAGAGAACATCAAATTCCGTCCCCTACACAAGAACGAGGCATGAAGTGCCACCTAGGGAGCAGAACCTGGACAGCCCCTTCTGACTGACTGGCAGGACAATACTCCCAGTCCTCACCCCCCCCCATCCCCTGAATCAGAACTTCAGGAGCAACTCTGTATCTCCGGTTGCCTTATACAGAGCAGCTTTTCTGGACCTCCCTTTTTGGATTATGAGTGTGAGTGGAAGTGGAGGGTGACTAACATAGAGGAAGGCCCTTAGAATCCTACTCCAGGCATGAGGGTGGATAGAGGTGTTACCCTGCCCACTTTCTAACCTGAGATCCCTCTCACAAATCAGAGAGAAGAGCTCCTGCTTTATCTCCTACTTCCATGACTAGCAAAGGAACACACAACCCCTGCTGGGCCACAGAGTAGTGAAACTATAATCCCACCTGACTTGGACAGAACCCTACCTGACTGCCCTCTGGTCAGAACCTGTGGCCATGTTGTGAAATTTCCACCTGCCTTGCCACAATAACATGCCAGGGGCCACACATGACTCCTGTTGCTTCTGCTCCAAGGCTGTGGCAATGGTAACACCCACCAGCATCTGTGTCTGCACCACCCACCCAGGCGCTTGGTCAGACTGGCAGATGTCAGCAGCCCTGTATAAGTAATGCAAGGGGGCACACACAGTCCTCAACTGTATCAATAACAGTACCATCTTACCCACCCACTGTGAACTACCTGGGAACAGGGACTGTGGCCATGGAAAGTCAGACCCTGAAGCAGATAGTTTCCTCCATGTCTAGGGACTGCAAAAAATGGCTAACCAAATAACCACTCTTTGAAATACAACTCCACAAGCAACATCTTCATTACTCTGTGGGCAATCCATCCCAGAAAAAAGACATCAATTATTTTCAGCTCTTATTCTCATTTTCCTACCAACCCTGGAAGAGGATATCACTCTCTACATAGGGTCTTAGGACTATGGAAACTACTTTACAGAGAAGCAGTTGATGTATATTCAAAAGACTCCTCCTTTACCAGTGGGACAACAATAGACAACTCTCATCTCACCTAGAACCTGAAAACAGAAGCCCAAAGGACCCCACAGTCCCCACTGGTGTCTCCAACAGTAGGCAGTCTCACAGTCTTCTTACCTATAGGGAGATACTAGACCTGTACTAGCGACCTTTTAAAGTATAGATGATATTTGTGCTTATGTTGCAGGACAAGTGAAAGCTTTACCAAAGACATTCTGCTGTTACACTACAGGGCAGTGTAAATTAAGGGAAGTTGAGTGTCAGTCAGACAAGGTCAGAGGAAACCTGTTTAGAACTGAGACATAAGAACCATGGGAAACAAGATGCTCCACAGCTACAACCTGTTTTTTCCCATCCCCCATTTCAGCGTGAAACAATAACCCTGGGAATAGCTCAGGGCCATGGTGGTCTTCATACAGAGATGCCAAGTCCACCCAATCTCTGCCTTCTCTACATATATGTATCTGTATGTGTTCTTTCTCAACCTATTTGCCTGCTTCCAGTTGGGGCTCCATGTCTTTTCACCCTGCAGGCTGGTGCATATACCAACCACAATCAGACCAAAAGTCAATATGTTCCAGCCACTAACACTAAAGGATGTGCCATAAGAAAAATAAATAAAAATAAAAATATACTGCCAACTATAAAACCTCATCTATAAATTAGAAAGCAGTGAGTACTTTGTCAGATGCCATAAAAAAACCACAGGGTCACTAAAAACATGACAAAACTGGTAAATATTTCTTCCTCCTAAAAGAAGACTTTTATCACTAACAATGGAAAAAAATATAGTATTATAATGAAATTCAATGTGATACAAAGAAACACAGAAACAACCTCAGAAGATGAGGAAAACAATACACAAATGGAAGAGTGATTCAAAAGAGGCAGACTCCTTAAAAAAATCAAATAGAAATCCTGGTAAGGAAGAATATAATACAGAAAATAAAAATACTCCATAGAATGCATCAACAAAATATTCAGAAGAATGAATCTCAGAACTTGAAGATATAGCATTTGAAATAGCTCAAACTGTCGAAAACAAAAACAAACAAAAACACATTAAAAATGAAGAGAACAAGGTTGGCATAATAACTCAACAGTTAAGGGAGCCAGATCCCACGTGGCCAGCTGCAATCTGAATACTGACCCCAACAACTTGAAAAACATGCAGGACATGTGTAATGTGTGCCTAAAATCCTGAGGAGAAAGAACAATGGAGAAAAGGTGACTGACTATGCCCCATTGTGGAGTGCTTTCTCTACATCTTTCTTACTCACCAGCCTCTCCCTGGCAAGTACACTTACTCTTTGGCAATAAAAAGGTGAAAAGAACACATGGGAAATCTGATACAGCATTAGGCAATTGAATAGCTACATAATGGGTATCCCAGAAAGTTAAGAGATGGGAAAAGGCATAGAAAATTGATTTCCTGAACTAGTAACTGAAAACGCCCTGAATCTACAGCTAGACAAAGACATGTAGATATGGAAAATTCAAAGGAGGCCATAAAGAGTCAATATAAAATCTTGAAGTCAAATTATAGTCTAAATGTCAAAAATCAAAGATAAAGATAAAAATCCTGCACCATCTGGCTCCCTTCCATTCCCAGAGTGAGGAAGAACAAGGAGAAAGCAGAGGCTGCCCACTCTGTTAAATGCCACCCTGCTCCCTGCCCATCTTAGTGTGAACAAGAAGGGACTGACCAAGTGTACACTGAATACCATCCTGCAGGGACCACTTGGTCTCTGTTGATTGCTATCTTGCTTGTTCTGAACACTGAGGTTGTCTTGCTTGTTCTGAACACTGCTCAACTGCTGTTCTATCATGCAGTGAGGGAGGAGGGGTTGATCTGGGTTACCATCTACCCACTTCAGCCTCCAGCCACATTCAGACCATAGTGGTTGGAATAGGCAGGATAAAAGTATCAAAAGGAAGTGGGGCTATGCAGGAATTCTTTTCCCACATCCCCTCCTGGAAAAAAAGGAGAGAGAGACTCCCTTCTGAAAATCTTAACAAAAGCTCCCACTGTAAATACCACACTCCCACTCATGAGAGCAGAGTGAAACTGACATGGAGCCAATTCAAACCATAAGGAAGCACGTGTGAACACCGTTATAGAAACCTACTCTAAAGAAATAGGAAGAAGTAGGTATATCAGCAGGTGCCTAAAACTCAAAGCAGAGTCCCAAGAAATAAAACAAGAAACTAGCTCTTTCTCAAAGTAACAAAATAACTCCTTACCAACAATGGATAAAACAGAAGAAATCACAGAAACTTCAGAAAAAGAATTCAGAATACTCATCATAACAAAACTCAATTAGATATGTGGAAATAAATGGATGACCAATTTGAGGAAATGGGAAAATCTTTCCATCACTTGAATGAGGAAATTCATAAAGAGTTAAACATCCTAAAAAAGAATGAACAGAACTTCTGAAGATAAAGGATACAATGCCAGAAATCAAAATCTCCCTCAAAAACATTAACAGCAAATTAGACCAAATTAGACCAAAAAGAATATCAGACATAGAAGACAAAAATCTCTGATTTAGTCCAAGTCACCAAAATGAATGGAAAAATAACCATTAAAAATGAGGACAACAGGAAGCCAGCAGGTGGCATGATGGTTAAGGTACTGGATTCCCATTGGACTGATCATGATTCAAACCCCCCACTCGGCAGCTTGAAAATCACACTGATCATGTGTGCTTGTACTTTGAGTTTTAGGCATCTGGTGAATGCATGTGCCCGAAGGCAAAAATTGAAAAACAAAAATAAAAGCAAAACAAAACAAAACAAAACATGTAGGAAATCCTAGACACCATTAAATAGCTGACTATCATATAATGGGTAATCCAGAAGGTAAAGAGATGAATAAAGGCATAGAGAATATCTTTCATAAGATGATAACTCAAAACTTTCCAAATTTAGAGAAGCATACAGACATACAAATCTAGGAAATATAAAGAGCAACACATAGATTTAACATAAGAAGATGCTTTCCAAGGCATATCATAACCAAACTGGTAAAAGTCAGAAACAAAAGTAATATTCTAAAACTGGCATGAGAGAAACAGCAAGTTACTTAAAAAGGTTTATCCATTCAGCTAACCTGACTTCTCAAGTGAAACAATGCAGGCAATTCAAGATGAGAAGACATATTCAAAACTCTGAAAGAAAAATAGTTTTGGTCAAGAATATTGTACTCAGCAAGATTATCTTTCAATTAGAAAAGAAAAATAATTCCCAGAAACAAAAGCTGGAAGACTTTGCCATCACCCAACCAATACTCAAGAAAATACTACATCAGGAAAACTAAAGGGAGATAACTAGAAGTAAGAGAACACATAATAACTAGGAAAAAGTTATAGAATGACGGGGATAAGTATGTACATATTGATAACACTGAACGTTAGAGGATTAAATTCTCCAACTAAAAGACACAGATTGGCTCAAGGGATAACAAAACGAAACAAACAAAACAAAATGAAACAAAACAAAAGAGGAACACTCTATGCATTGCTTATAAGAAACAAACCTCATTGACAAAGACATGCGTACATGTATAGATTCAAATATAAGGACTGGGAAAAGTTGTTCATACTAACAGAAACAAAAGAAAGGACTGGATCATGATAGTGATATTAGACAAAATAGACATTAAGATAAAAATGGTAAAAAGAGAAGAAAAGGAAAAAATATAGTTTGAAAAGAATTAATTAAATAAGTTATAACAATTATAAGTATTTTTTGCACCCAATACTGGAGTACTCAAAAATTTAAAAGAAAGACTGCTAGATCTAAAGGGATAGACTGCAACATACTAATTGTTGAAGATTTCAACACCTGCTGTTACTGAACAGATCATCTAGAAAATAGTAGAGAGACACAGGAGCTAATTGGTATCATAAGCCAAATGGACCGGATAGACATATATAGAACATTTCACCCAGCAACTGAAAAATACACTTTGCTGTCATATACATGTGCAACATTTTTGAAGACTGATCACATAATAGGGCATAAAACAAGCCTCTACAAATTTTATAGTATACAAAATATCTTCAACACCTTCTCCAACCACAATAGGATTAACCATGAAATTGACCACCGAAAGAACGCTTGAATATACACAAAAACATGGAAACTAAACAATCTACTCCTGAATGACTTCCAAACTACTTATGAAATGAAGATTTAATTAATCTCTTGATTTCAAACTAATGATACTGAACAGACACCTTCCCACAACTTGTGAGACATGGTAAAAATAGTCGTAAGAGGGAAGTCATAGCAATCAGTGCTCATAAAGAAAAAAACAGAAAGGAGGCAAATAAATAACTTGATGTGGCAACCCAAGGAACTGGAAAAGCTGTAACAACAACTCATGAACTCTCAAAAATATAAGAAAAGAAATAATAAAGATTAGAGCTAAAATTAATGAAATAGAGAATAGGGGGTATACATTTAGACACAAGATATTTTAAAAGATGAGGGGAGTAGTAGAGAGTGGGTCAGGGAGCAAAGGGAAGAACCATTTGGCAGACAAAAGAAT
Source organism: Tupaia belangeri chinensis (assembly GCF_000334495.1). NCBI lineage: Eukaryota > Metazoa > Chordata > Mammalia > Scandentia > Tupaiidae > Tupaia > Tupaia belangeri. The sequence continues at coordinate 3,814,793 of NW_006160165.1, read as the reverse complement.
GTAAAGTTCTTTGTTTCAAATGTATAGTATAGGGTAGTAACTTTGATTTAGCTGCCATGTACTACATGCATACTGTGAAGTACCATATCATGAACCATAGTGATGAAAAATGATGAAATGTAAATTAAAAATAAATTAAAATTTAAAAATAAAATACATGAAAATTGGCTAGACATAAGTGTTAATTTACTTGTAAAGAATACCCTATCAGAGTAAACTCAGATCTCACAAAAGAAAAACAGTTTAATCAAAGATACTATACCCAGCAAAACTATCCTTAAAATTTGGAGAAATTAAAAAAAAAGGGGGGGGGGGGGGGGAAGGAAATCAGCAATACTAGACTGGCTCTTCAAGACATCCTATAGGAAGCACTACATATGTAAATGACAGGAACATTAATATCACCAAGAAAACATGTGAAAATCACACAAAGAAGAAAGAAATTACTCAGTTTCTGTCACTATGAAAAACTATCAAATAACAAAGATAAAAACAAAATAAGAAAGAAATGAAATAAAAAAAACCAAAACAAAGCAATGAGAAACCATCCACGAAATGGGATCTGAAAAAATCTGTACATATCAATGGTATTACTGATTGTAAATGGGTTGAACTTCAGAATTAAAAGACATAGATAGGTTTAATGTATAAAAACAAGAGCACTCTATATGCTGTTTGACAGACACACACCTCACTAGTAAAACTGCACACAGATTGAGAATGAAATCTTGAAAAAATAGTCCATGCCAATAAACAAAAACAGAATTTTCTTTATTAATATCAGTCAGAAAAGGCTTCAAGCTAAAATCTTTAAAAAAAAAAAAACCACGAAGATCATTATGTAGTATTAAAAAGATCCACTCCCCAAGAAAAATGTAAGAATAATAATTTATTTTATTTTTTTTGAGAGGTTTTTGCTACCGGGCACGTGTGCTCACCAGAAAGACAGAGAGACAGAGAGACAGAAAGCAAGAAATCACCCCCTTGGGGAGGGAGGCCATGCCGCAATCCCTTCTCCTCCATTCTCCTCTCGGAATCTTAGGCATGCACACACATGCGCTTGGCGTGAGTTTAAGCCACCAGGTCCGGGACTTGAACCGTGGTCGACTATATGGGAGTCCAGCGACATAGCCATTAAGCTAACTGCTGGTCCCAGAATTATAAATATTTATACATTTAACTTCCAATCACTCAAATATAGAACAAAGCCTGCTAGAGTAGAGATATAAACTCTCATACATTAATTGTTAGACACTTCAATACCTCACTCTCGTAGATCACCTGCACAAATAAATAGAGACACTAAATTGAACAATATCATAAACTAAATATTTCATACATAACATGTATGAAAAATTTTGCCCAACAAACATAAAATGCATATTTTCCTCACAGTTGCGCATGGGATCTTTTTCTTTCTTTCTCTTTCTTCTTTCCTTTCTGTTTTTCTTTTTTTTTGTGGGGGGGTTTCTATAGGGTGTGTGCGCTTCCTGGAGAGAGACAGAGACAGAGACAGAGAGAGAAGAGAGACAGAGAGAGAGAGAGGCAGTGTGAGGGAAAGTGAGAAATCACCCTCTGGGGGAATGACCACACTGCAACGCCTTCTCCTCCATTCTCCTCTTGGGATGCTGGGCACTTGTGCACATGTGCCCTATGTGATTCTCAAGCCAGTGGGTCCAGGACTCAAACCAGGGTAAGCCATGGGAGTCCAGCAATGTAATTACTTTGCCACCTGCTCTCCCCTATATGGGACATTTTCTAAAGTCGATCACATAATAGTGAACAATACCAGCTTTTATACATTTAAAACAATGTAAGTCATATCTAGAGTCATTCTGACCACAATGGAATTAAACCTAAAGTCAACAGCAGAAAGAACTTTCAAACGTTCACAATTATATGAAAATTGAACAACATGCTCTTGAATAATTTCCAAACTATTGGAGAAATTAAGAATGAAATTTTTAAAATGATAATGAAAACACTATACTCCAAAATCATTTGGATAGAAAGAAAGCAGTAGTAAGATGAATGTTCACAGAAATTAGTACTCACAAGAAAAAAACAGAAAGACTGTAAATAAACAATGTAATAATGCATACCAAGGAGCTAGAAAAGGAAGAACCAGATAAACCCTAAAGTTATAGGGAAAAAAATAAACACCAATGCAGAAATAAAATGAAAATGTAGAAAAGATGGACATATTTTTGGATACATGTTCTATACTAGTTTGAACCAGGAAGATACAGAAAGCAGGAATAGGCTAATATCAAGTAACAAGACTGAATTAGTAATAGTTTCTCAACAAAGAAATGCCCAGGTCCTGTGCTTTCACTGCTAAATCCTACAAATCATTTAAAAAGAAATCAACGGCAATCTCAAAATATTCCAAAATATTCAAATAGACTCTTACCAAACTCATTCTGTGAAGTCATCATTACCTAGCTACCAGAAGTAGACAAAGATACAACAAAAGACAAAATTAAAGATCAGTATCTCTAATGAATATAGATAAAATATCCTCAACAAAATATTAGCAAATCTAATCCAATAACATATTGAAAGATTATACATTATGATCAAGTAGGATTTATCTCAGGGGTGTAAGGATGGTTCAACATACCCAAAACAATAACTATAATGCATAAAATAAATAGAAAGAAATCATATGATCATATTAATTTATGTTAGAAAAATACAACATCCCTTCATGATTAAACAAAATAAACATATACGCTGGACAAAATATATATAAAAGGTACATTTCTTAACACAATAATGGCCACATAGAACAAATCCACAGCTAATGTCCTACTCAAGTGGGAAAAGTTTAGAGCTTCTGTCATCAAAACTGGAACAAACGAGGTTGTTCCTTTACTCTACTTCTATTTGATATACTACTGGAAGGCCTGCCCAACACAACCAAACAAAAGAATGAAATGAAAGATACCAAAATTGCAAGAAAATATTTTAAATTGTCACTATTTGCAGATGACATCATTATATACATAGTAAAACCTAAAGAATTCACCGAACATCTTAGAGATGATAAAGTCAACAAAGTCACAGAATACGAAATCAACATACACAAATCCATAGCATTTCTGTACACTAACAATGAATGAAAACTGAATCAGAAATGAAAAAAACGTTTTATTTGCAATAGCCAAGAATATAAATATCTATAAGTAAATCTAACCAATGAAATGAAAGATCTCTATGAAAATGATAAAATAACTGAATAAAGCAACTAACTAAAACAAAAAATTGAAAGACATCCCTTGTTTATGGATTGGAGGACTAGTCAAAATGTTGATATAACTTAGAGTGATCAACAAATTCAATGCAATTCTTATCAAAATCCATTAATATTTTCCATGGAAACACAAAAAATAATCATAGAATTCATCAGGAATCACAAAATTCTCACATAGCTAAAGCAGTATCACACAATACATACATACATACATACATACATACATACATACATATATATGTATATATAAATGTGGAGACATCTCATTGGCTGATGCTAAAATATATTATAAAGACCTAATAACAAAACAACATAGTATTGGCACAAAAAAGACACATAAACAAATGGAACAGAATAGATAATTCATAAATAAACTGAACAACATAGAGATGACTTTTTTTGAACACACGGCACAAGATAATTGCTGGAGAAAAGAAAGTCTTCTTTAAAAAACATTCTGGAAAAAACAGATATCCACCTGCAGAAAAAAATAAAATTAGGCCCCACCTCTCTCCAAGTACAAAAAAATAATTCCAAAAGTATTAAAGACTTAAATATAAAGCCTAAGGCAACACAACTACTGAGAAAAAACATTTCAAGATATTGGAGTAGGCAAGTATTTCTTGAATAAGACCCCTAAAGTAAGGACAATAACACCAAATACAGATAAATGAAATTGTATCAATACAAAAAGATTCTGCACAACAAAGGAAACAATAAATAGAAAGACAACCCATAGAATTGGAGAAAATAGTTTCAAATTACTTCAGATAGGGTGGATAACCAGAATATATAAGGAATTCAAACAACTCACTCAGAAAAAACAATCCAATCCAAAGTTGACTGTTGATCGGAACATACAATTCTCTAAAGCAGACATATAAGTGACTAAAATGCATTTTGAAAAATACTTAACATCTTTTATAAGGGGTATGCAAGTAAAAACCACAATGAGATACCACCTACCCCCCAGTCAGTAAGGCTTTAAGAAAAAAAATGAAGAAATGCTGTTGGGTTGTGGAGAAATGAAAACTCATTGCTGGTGGAATGTAAATTAGTACAGCCACTATGGAAAATAGGATGGAGGTTCTTCAAAAATATAAAAATAGAACTATCGTATGACCCAGTAATGGTATTATTTGGTATATGTTCAAAGGATAGAAAAATATTCATTATAGTTAAGTTATGGAATGAATTTAAGCACCCAAGAATTAATGAATGGATTGGGGAAATGTGGCACATATACAAAATAAAATTCTACTCAGCTGTAATGAACAACAAAATCTGCTTATTTGACAGAGTGGATGGACCTAGAAAATATAATGCTAAGAAAAATAAACCAGACTACAAAATAAAAATTCTGTATGTATTCCCTTCCCATACACCAAATATCCACAGTATATGATGGAAACCGAATGACTGAAAAGCATAGAAACAGCAAATGTAGATACCAAAGCTGAGAGGTGGTAGTGGTATGTATAGAATTTGGGAGAAAAGTTTTAATGGATGGAAGCATGCATGTAAATAAGGAGAAAAACTTACAGAATGGTGTCTCTCTGTAGAGTGAAAAATGTGGATGATTAAATACGTACTTCAAAAACAAAACTAGTAGAACTATTATCAAATAGGCACAAGTAATGTAATGTTCTGTGTTGATGAAGATAAACATGTGTATGTCCTTGATCTGATTATTACATACTATATGCACGCTTTAAAAAAACATACTGTGCCCCACAAAGATGTATACTGAATATATGTAAACCAGAAATCACAATAAAACTAAAAGGTAAAAAGGGAAAAAAGTCTTAAGCATTTTAAATCTCTTTAAATTATTTGATTAATTCATTTTGTAAAATTAAACTTAATGTGGTTCAAGAAACAAAGATATTACATTTAACATTTCTAGTACCACCATCTCTGCTGCAGAATTACTGCAGACCAAACTCTGCAACTTAAGTCACCCTCTCTTCACCTGCTCTTTGACTCCCTTTACATACATGGCCTCCAATTTCCTAGTCTTTCAGAAAATTCAATGATTCCATGTTGGCTATAAGTTAAAATGCATGCTTTTGGGTGTAGCATTCAAAATTCTCCATAATAGGATCTTTACTAATTTCCAAAGATTTAACCTGTTTTGCTCCTCTAAGAGAGATGCCATTTACGGTTATTTTAAACTTCCCACATACTCCTTTGGAGCAGGAAACAAATTAGGATATCTTTATATTATATACATATAATTATGACCTCATAGCATTTAAAAAATTATCCTTCTTAGAGAGTGCATGAATACATGTGTTTGCAGGAAAGAGGCAGACAGAGAGGAGAGAGAGAGAGAGAGAGAGAGAGAGAGAGAAAGAGAAAGAGGGAGAGAGGGAGGGAGAATGTTAGAAAGTGCCCCCTCCCAGAAGGAATGGTCACCCTGCAATCCTTTCTCCTCCATTTCTCCCTCCTTTCAAGATTTTGAGTTCACATACCACACACACACACACACACACACACACACACACACACAGAATGTTTTCAAGCTCCTGGGTCCAGGACTCAAACCATATAGCTGACCATGTGGAATCCAGCTGCCTTAACCATCATGCCACTGGCTAGCCTGCTTGTAGCGTTCTTATGCACAGAATTCTTACTGAACGATATTAATATTGTCAATGTGTATTAGATACTGTGTCTTTATTTCTATCTCTATAATTACTGAAGTGTTTTATTAATATAGATTAAATTTTAGTGGTAAATGTTTTATTGTGGATGCTAGTTCCTTGGTTTTAAAGAAAATCTTTTATTTTTATTACTGATAAGAAATTAACATTTAAAATTTGTTATAATCCTTGGTCTAAAAACATGAGCAATCTTCTTTTTCTTTGAGAGAGATTTTTGTTTTGTTTTGTTTTGTTTTTGCTATAGGGCATGTACACTCACCAGAGAGACAGACAGAAAGAGAGAAATCACTCCCCAGGAAAGATGGCCATATGCAATTCCTTTTCCTCCGTTCTCCTCTCTGGATTTTGGGCACACACACACACACACACACACACACACACACACACAGCATCAGTTTTTTAAGCTGCCAGGTAGGGGACTCGCACAGTGGTCAACTATGTGGGAGTCCAGTGATATGAGCATTATGCCATCTGCTGACCTCAAACCCTAGCATTATTCTAATAAATACTTTCAAGTGAAAGAAATAGCATTATCATTCATAGTAATATCATAGCTGCATTAAAAGTAGTCATCTACTTTTGGTAAAATAGCATTCCAGAACAACAAAAACAACAACAAAAACCTGGTATTTTCTTTTTTTGGGGGAAAGGTTTTTTGCTTTAGGGTGTGTACGCTTGCCAGAAAGACAGAGAGAAAAAGAGAGACAGAAAGCCGCAATCCCTTCTTCATTCTCCTCTCAGGATCTTGGGCATGCACGCACACGCACCTGGTGTTAGTTTAAGCCACCGGGTCCAGGACTTGAACTGCAGTCTACTACATGAGAGTCCAGTGACATAGCCAATACACTAACGGCTGGTCCCAAACCTGGTATTTTTAAAACTGTGGTACATAAGTAAATCTGTTCCCAGATTAAAAAAAATAGCTTTATTGATGATGACATAAACAATGTAATCTTTTTTTATAATGTTTTCTCATTTCTGCAGAGTTCTCTCATCGGATTTGTTTTCCTTCCTGCTGCTCTGCGAATGTCACTGTGCTGCTTTAAAACACTGTTCTTTCTAACTTTCCTATGCAAAACCATTTCTGTGCTCAACAAGTTATCTCTTCCAGAGAGAAACACCCTCCGACTTCAACATCTCTCCATGGATGTCCTCCGCCTCTTACTTATTCCTGGTTCCATATCGTTTTCTTATGCTATTGAAGTGCATTATGCTATATTTTACCTGATTGCGCTTGTCTCACATTTATTCACCCATCATCCCACCGTCTGTCTGTCATGACCATCCATCCACTATCATTCCTTCACGCATCCATTCTATTCATGCAATCATGAACAAATGTTTCCCTAGGGCTTCCCTCCTGCCAATTGTGTCAGCCTCTGGTACCAAGAGAATAAATGGAACAGAAGCTAGCCTTCGGAAGGTTCAGCAAAGTCAACATTTAATGGACATACATCTCTCCCAAGCTGAATGCACATTTCTCTTTTTACTTTTTTGATTCATTAATTTTCTAAGGATGACCATTAGTTTTGTGTACATGTGTATTCTAGCATTAATAGCTCAATATTCCACATTTTCATGGCAGCTTTGAGGAACTATTAAATAGAAACAGACTAATGTTCAGCCTGGCTCTGAATGTCTGAATGTACTTTTAAACATTTTCAAAGGATAAATTTATACCAAAATGCAAGTTCTCTTTGTTATAAATAGACTACTCTTGAAGTTTAACTTCAACACAGAAAAGATAATTACAGCCACACACATCTAATAGAGTACTGTATCTTTTGGTATTTGAAGAAGGTGGTTTGGCTTGAATTACATATAATTATCGGTTAAGAAAAATTAATTATTCTCACCTGGAACAGTATGACCTGCACAGCAGGCAGAGATGAATAAAAACTACTATTTTGAGCTTACTAGTGAATTACTGTGTGATCCTATACATTATTTCATTATAAGAGTCATATCGGTATGGTCAAGAGTGATGTTTTGAAATTTTGCTTTTCCCAGAACGACACTAAAGCCATACCCAAACAAAGCTGATCAACTTCAAAAGTGCACTTGATAAGTTAATGTATTAAAAAGCACCTTTAATCTTTGTCTTTAATACAATGGCTGCCCTCATGTCAATAATGAACTCCTCCATGGAATACAGAGCTATGTATTTATGACTAATAGCATACACAGCGTCCTGGCTGTGCTCACTGGAGCGTGTACATCACGTGTGAGAGCCCCCCCACCACGGGCGCCTGCGTTCTCGGCATGGCGGCATTTGGTGTCTGCTTCACTTCTGAAGATACGAGTACTCGTGGCCCTTCATCCTGGGAGTCTGATTTTATATTGCTTGTCCTTTAGAATATATAAATATATTCAAAATGCCTACTTTCCTAATTTGCCCAAATACTTGTCCTGTGGTGCATTTCTTCATTATATCGCGATTGAAAGAGAGAGGAAGGACGTGCCAGGACCCTCTTCCTTCCCTCCCCACCTTCTGGATCCTGGGCACTCCTGTGTGTCTCAGTTTGCTTCAGGCAGACCGGGGCCAGGGCTTCGAACAGTGGTTTCCATGTGGGATCCAGCTTCTCCTGAGCAGAGCAACACCACTGAGCCATGGAGCCAGCCCTCCGTTGTTTGTCTGGAGACTCCCGTTCATTTTTATGTTTAGTCCTTAATGGGCCTACTCTCGCCCACCTTTCAGAGTTCCCATGTTGCTCTACAGCAGAGTCATCCTTAGAGAGAGTTGGAGTGTATTCCTGACTGATATTAATATTTTGATTTTAAAAAAGATTTGACTCTTTGGCTCGATAAAATTTAATCCACATAAGCACTGAAGGCCACCGTGAAGGTCTCTTCCCACCTTCCCATGCCGCATTTCCTCAGCTGCCACCTCTGCCCCATCCTCCACCGCTCGCTCTTCTGTGGGCTCCCATGTCAGTGGTACTCAACCTTTTCTTCCTCTGCAAAAATGTCTTTCACAGTTAAAGCACGAATCAGATTACGTTTTAGTGCCGCCTTAAAGCTTATCAGTAGCTTTGCACGGAACTTCAAGTCCAGCGGTGTACGTCCACCCGTCCTGGGCACGGCTGGTCCTGCTGTTTTCTTGGATGTGCTCATGTGCTCAGTGCAGTGGCTCTGCCTCAGATGAGTGACACTGCCTCTTGAGGAGCAAGGAAAAAAAGCCTCAGCTACTCCAAGGCGTGTGCTGTATGACAGGTGCTCAACAAACGCTTGCTGAACGACAAAATAAACCTGGAACTAGGTCAACCTGGAATGGCACATGAGAGGGAACTGCATTAAGCACAGACGACACGTTTAACAGCTTTAAAGAGCCACGTGCTGTCCAGGAGGGTCAATCTTTGAAAGGGCATAAGCCGTAGTAAGAGCAAAGATAGTTTTTCTTCCTCAGAAGGAAGTTCTTTAGTAAATTTCTCATGAACTTGCTCTTTAGTGGGACTGATGGTGAACAAGTAAAGGTTAAAAAGCAGTGCTGTGGGCGGCCATCGCCGGAGCTGCAGCGGCCAAAATGAAGTTCAATCCTTTCGTGACTTCTGACCGAAGCAAGAACCGTAAAAGGCATTTCAATGCACCTTCCCACATCCGAAGGAAAATAATGTCTTCTCCCCTTTCCAAAGAGCTGAGGCAGAAGTACACCGTGCGATCTACGCCCATCCGAAAGGACGGTGAAGTTCAGGTTGTGTGAGGACACAGTAAAGGTCAGCAAATTGGCAAAGTGGCCCAAGTGTACAGGAAGAAACACGTCATCTATATTGAGCGGGTGCAGCGGGAAAGGCTAATGGCACAGCGGTCCATGTGGGGATTCGCCCCAGCAAGGTGGTTATCACCAGACTAAAGCTGGACAAAGACCGCAAAAAGACCCTTGAACGGAAAGCCAAGTCTCGCCAAGTGGGAAAGGAAAAGGGCAAATATAAGGAAGAAACGATCGAGAAGATGCGGGAGTGAAATAATCTTACATGCCGTTCTTATTAAAAACTGCTAAAATGAAAAAAAAACAAAAAGCAGTGCTGTGGTGTCTTCACCTGGTTCCCAGTGGCCCAGACCCCTGGCCTCCTGTCAGCTCCACAGACCCATCTCCATCCCGGGGCTCTGAGCCCACACAGGGCCCGCCCCTCACGCCAGATCCCTTGCCTATCCCCCATCACCTCACTAGCTCCCTGTCACGGTCAGCTGTCAGCCTCACTGGGACACAGCTGATTTCTATTGGGGACTCTGACTTCCTCTCACAGAGCAAGCAATAGCGAGAAGGGACTGCTCCATGGACACGCCCCTTGGCAGGTGTTTTCTCCCTCTGCTGAATGCAAGTGCCCTCAGGCAAAAATTTTAAAAAAGAAAAGGAAAAGAAAAATGTAATCCAAAGTAGAAGATTGAATCATTCATTCAACAAGCACTAACTGAATGTCTACTGTGTGCTAGACACTGTAGGGAATGTACTAGTGAAATACACACACATGCACACACACAGGTGTGCTGCTGTCTTCATAAAGTGCACACTGAGGAGGAATCGATCATATGTGAAATTTTTAACACTAAGTAAATGAACACATACCGAACACATGGAGTAGTTAATTCTGGGTAGTTTGTATTTTCTTCTTTAATTTTTTTTTGTGTTTTTCAAATTTCTTATCAAGAATACATACTACTTTCGTAATAAAAATGTGTTTTCTGTATATATGTATGGTGTGTGTGTATATGTGCAATTTTAGTACAAGGAGAAAATGGAAAGAAATATATATTAAATATAAATAGCAATTTCCAGTTAGAATATATATTCTTTCCAAAGATATGCTTAGATCTCTAATGTTCATCATTTTTAACATTAACAATTCCAGAGAAAGAGAGGGAATGCAAGAGAAAGCATCATTTTATAGGCTATTTCCGAACTTGTACTTACGCTGGTTTATGGAGTGCTGTTTGAGTAGTAAAACAAAGGTTATAAACCATTAATTTATTGTGCTAATAAGAGCCAAGGGCCCTCAGACCACTGTCTCATCCTAGAAGATGTAAAAAATGGGGAGGTGGTTAAAACCTTAACAGTTTCTTGCTCTTACTTTTATTATCTTTACTCTACTATTTTAGGTTAATGAAATAATAAATCTTTCATCTGACCGATTTTATTTAATGTTACGGTACAATGTTAATCCTGAATTCCCTGAATTCCCAGCACTGTAAGAGTGAATCCTTCAAAGAACATGTATTTTATAAGGATGCATCATGAAATTGAGGCTATTTGGGAAAATTATATTAGACGATAATGATAAATTAATGATCATAAAATGTTCGCTTTGTTACTGAGTAAAGGCGACGCAGAAGAGTACGTATCATTAAAATTTGGGGTTATCTTTTGTGAGTGTCCTTTGTTATTTCTTTTTTTTTCTCTTCTCTCTCTCTCTCTCTCTCTCTCACACACACACACACACACACACACACACACAATCACACACACCATCACTCTCTCTCACACACACACACACACACTCACACACACCATCACTCTCTCTCACACACACACACACACACACAATCACACACACTATCACTCTCTCTCACACACACACACACACACTCACAGTATGTGGGTGGCTGAAGTTTTAATCTGGTCTCCGGCTCCCTGCCTGTATAATCTTGCATAAGTCACCAGGAGTGTCCCTGTGTCTGTCTCCTTGTCCTTAGAAGTCTAGATGACATCTTATCTCTACTTCTCTCTCTGTTCCCAGTAACAGAGCTCAGAAGCACCTGCTTCAAAAAGGCTGCACAGGACAAGGTGTCATTGCCTGTCCACAAAGCTACCTCCACCCCAGAGTTCTAGAAATCTGTTTGGAGCATCAACTAAAGATAACACTGTGATTTTTCTTTTCTTTACTATAGGGTATGTGTACGCTCACCAGGGAGACACAGAGACAGAGGGAGGGAAAGTGAGAATTGCCCCCTGGGGAGGATGGCCACACTGCAATCCCTTCTCCTCTAGTTTCCCCTGGGATTTTGGGCATGCACACATGTATCCGGCTTGATTTTCAAGCTTCCAGGTCAGTGATGAAGACAGGGCACAGCTGGCCATGTGGGATGCAGCCTCCTTCACCTCCATGCCACCTGCTAGGTCGATTTTCCAGTACACTGACACAGTGAGCAGTGATCAGATTAGCCAATACACAGCTCAATAAATGCACCACCATCTCAAACCTCCACCGTGACGCTGTGCTGTGAACATTCATGATCCCCTCTTCTGGCTATCCTGACATCACCACTACTCGCAGTCTCCGACCTCACTCCAGAGCTCATCCCACTGACAGTTCACGTGTGTTAACTAGGTTCTCCCTATCCTCCCCTCCCTTCCCCTCCCAGCTTCTGGAATTCACCATGGCACTGGACCCCAGAACTGCGCACAACTGCTGCATGTCAGTTAATGATCATAACGACAGAAAAACTTCTCTGCAGAGGCTTTCCCGATCTGCAAGCCCGCAGTCCTCGCTCTGCTGCACCCCGTGGGGTCTGAAGCGGCGCCCAGGCAGTGCAAGAGCCGGCTCTGACAGCTTTGTTTCTCCATTCGTCATCCCTCCAGATGGCTTTAAAATGAATATAGCATTCAAATAACTACACAGAAGAAATCATCCTATAACCAGTTGATGCATAAAAAACGTGTGAAAATCAGATTATACCACTTAGTTTTCCTCTTAGAACTAGTTTCTAAGGTTTTCATTTTACATAAGTGACAACAGGCAAAACAAGCAAGTTACTGGCCTGAAACCCGCCAGTCACCTCGCTGCGGCTGGAGTCAGTCCCTGCAGCACATGTTTGATGAGATGTACACGGTCAGAGGGGGCGAATTAAAAACTACCTTAAAGTAGCACTTTCTGTAAAATGGATACATTCAGATAAATAAATGCCTAAATAATAATTATAATGAGACAAACCAGCAGATGGTTCATTAGCTAGTGACATCACTTGACCTGTTGCAAACTGCTGCTCACTAACTAGTGACGTAACCTGCTACACACTATGATGTATTTCAAACTACGGTTACCTGGATGTTTTGTCTGTAAATGAAGTAATACACAGACTCCCCACTTTATAAAAAAACCACGTCCAGTGAGACAGAAAATAGCACTAGAAGTTAGTCCTGTAGTCTCTATTCCAGTCACCTCAGGGAGCTTCTCCTCCTCCATGTCAATGTTACATAAATCCTGTCTTGCAAGTAAGGACACAGCTCTGGCCAGCCCACTGTAGTTTTGAAATATGTTGTTTCATTGTAAACATGATCAAGGAACCACCGTGAGGATTCCCTCTTTGCCACGTGATTTTCTTCACTTTTCTGCCAAATAAAACCACACTGTGTAAAAGTATCGGTTTTGAGCATGTTTCAGTAACAGGCAAGAGTTTGCCGAAACTTGTGGTTAAGATCCTGTGGAAGGGGCTGACGAGTCTTCTGAGAAGTCAAGGCTAATGGTGTAAAAGGCAACACAGAAATGATATTCTGGAAAGCAGAAATGCTTTGGAGCAAAACGGTGTGGTTTATAGGTTTTTCACAAATGCTTCAAGTTCTCTGACGCTAGGGCCAGCAGGTGGTGTGGTAGTTAGGGTGCTGGATTCCACGTGACTGATGTGGCAGTCCAAGTCCTGGTGGCTTGGGAAACACACTGAGCATGTGTGCAAGCATGCTCTAACTCCTGAGAAGCCTGGAAGGGAAGAGACTGCAGCATGGCCATCCCCTCTGGGAGGTAATTCTCAATTTTCTTCTCACTCTGTCTCTTTCTGGCAAGCCCATGTGCCCTATGGCGAAAATTATTAAGAAGAGAATTATTTGACCCTATACATTATTCTACATTTGAATTATACTTACGCTGTAGTTAAAATTAAAAAAATATTTTTAATTACAAAGGTAATGCATCAATACATTTATCTTGTAAACATAAATATAAGCTAAAATCCTTCTGACTCTCCTCTCAAAACGATTCCCTAGGGATTATCAGTTATACAAGATTTTGTTGTGAATTATGAACCATGTTTTAAAAATTCTTATACATCTATGTATCTATATAAAATACATAGTACTGTCTGGTAGTTTCCTCTTAACCAAGACTCAGTTCTTGGCCCAGCTTACAAAAGGACATAGTAGGGCCAGCAGGTGGCATGGTGTTTGGGGTACTGGATTCACACGTGGCTGACTGTGCTTTGAGTCCTGGACCTGGGGGTTTGCTTTCTCACTTTCCCTCTCTCTCTCTGTATCTCATTGGTGAATGTGTGTGTCCTATAGCAAATTAAAAATAAATAAATAAAATTGAAATAAATAATTCTTTAAAAAGAGTACATCTAAAATAAAATTAAAATAAATAAGTCTTTCAAAGAAAGTGCATAGTAACCACGAAGCTTTCTCTCTCTGGTGGTGGAGACACAGCAGGAAGCTTGTCAGGTATAAATCCCTTGTGGGGCAGCTCCAGGCTAGGGCAGGACACACCATCAGCACCACGTGAAAGACCACACTCTCAGGTCCTAGGTACTGAGGAAAAGGATGAAGCCAGGAAGAGGGTGGGATGCTGGGAAGGCTGAGGATGATGGGAATTTTAAGTCTGGTCACCAGGAAGCTGTCATCTAAGAAGGGGCCCATAGTGAGCTGGTGGTCTACCAGATGGTGTGATGGCACTGCCTCTGTATCACCTTGCCTGAGGAGTGGGGGGAAGCAGTCCTCCTTGCACTCCCATTTGGAGAAGAACATGGACTGACCCCTGCAGCCACCCTCGCCCTCATAATGGTATCTTCCCCTGGATGTCCTGGAGTGCCTGGAGGTCTTAGCCTTCAGAACTAGATCCACCATCCCAGCTCCCGAGAACCTTCACTGGATCCCAGTTCTCTTTCTTCATCTCCTCCTTTTGTTTCTCCTGTTTGTTCTTGTCCTCTCTGCAAGATGCAGCAGAGAACCAGAGTGCAGATGCCTGGTGCTACTGTGGGCTAGCGGGCTGCCCGTTGGCTAGGGCAGTTCTGGTCAGTCAGCCTCTACAGGCATAGTTCACCTCATCGACCAGAGGTGAGCTCTAAACATAAGAGAGCCACTAGCTGCAAGGGGCGGGACTAAGGCATCGGGAACATATAAGTGCCTTTTGATCAAGGCTCGTACTGCAGTATATAATCTGTCCCCTTCATGGTCTGCAATGGGAACGAAATGACTTCAGCTAGTTACAGTAACATATGCAGATTGAGTTAAATGCAGTGGAAAGGACACAGCCCAGGAAGAGCTTGGTCTGGTCTCAGCAAGTGCCCTTCTCACTGAAACTACTATCCACGCCTACCTTTTGATTGCTACGCTGATCTCTAGGCCAGAGGCTCTCTTCAAGGTGTGATTTCCTCATATCTACACTGAGGTCATTCCTGTATGCTCTGCAGTCCTCTGTCTGCATGGAGTTGTTATCAGGCTCAAATCAAATAATGTAAACAGTGAATAGTCCCAACACAGTCTGCAGAAGGGAGGAGTTACTACTAATTAAATAATAAAAACTCCAGTGCCTCTTATACTGACTCCAAAGCCATGACTGTATAGAAAATAAAGTGTCCATGGATCCATGTACAAATGTAACAGCACCAAGGACAGGATGCTCCTAGCCGCAGCTGAAGCAGAGGGAGCCCTGGTGTCTGCCGCAGCTTGCTGCACTGCACCATGTGAATGTGAGGACGAGGGTGTGGGACTCCCCGGTGTAGAGTCAGGACTCTCCTTGTAAAGGGTCTTATTATAAAGTTAAGGGAGAGTGATAAAACCCACGAGATCTCCCGGGCTCATTAGAATGGTAACAAAGGATCATGTTCTTAGTCGAGAGAATTGCATTTCTAGCTGACACTCTATGCAAGTTTACAGAGCAAAATAATCGCTTCAGTCTCGTCTACCCCCTAGCAGTGCTTTGAAAATGATGGAAAAGAATGACCATTAATCCTATGCTAGGCATTTAGGGCCAAAGATGAACACTGACTGCTTAATAAAATCCCACACTGTAACTCTGAGGAGCCGGGAATGCTGCTGCAGATACACTAAGCCCCACTGCAGCCCCTAGGCCACGCTAGTCTAACGGTTCCGTTCGGTCCTTGCACTGATCAACAACCCAGGATAGAGTCAGTGGCAACCCCTCCTGGAACTACTAACACATTTCAAACAAACGCTTTGCTTCTGAAACTGAGCAGGCTGAGTTCCCAGGTCAGGAATAAGTGATACGAGGTAAAGCATATTTTGCTTTCTGACTAGCATAAAAGTGAGGTATGAATATGTCTTCTTTTTGTGAAGTCAATTCTTTGTTTTGTAGTATAAAGTATAAAATAGCTTACATCTTCAAGAAGCTGAATAGAAGCAGTTTTTCCTAACTAGACAATGAAATGTGAAAGCAAATATGCTTAGTGAATGAATTAATTTATTATTTATGTATGTATGTATTTATTGCCTTGTTTTCAACTTCCTTCTGGGAGTTTAAGAGTGAAGGGAAGCAAATATGCTTAGTGAATGAATTAATTTATTATTTATGTATGTATTTATTTATTTATTTATTTATTCCTTCTGGGAGTTTAAAAGAAAAGGGACAATGAATTAGCACAAGGAAATGAGAAACTTTTCTTTTGAAAACATTAATGGTCTTTTCAAAGACTCTGAATATTTCATATTTTTATCTTTTTTAAAAGATTTTTGCCATAGGGCACGTGTGTGCTTGCCCTATGTGAGAGGAAAAGAGAGAACTAATTCTCGGGGATGGCCACGCCACAATCCTTTCTCCTCTATTCTCTGGGATTTTGGGCATGCACACACACATGCTCGGCTTGATTTTCAAGCCAGGCCTGCAACTTGAACCCTGGTTAGCAAGGTCGGAAGCCACCACCTTAACCACCACACCACCTGCTGGTTCAACTTAATAGCCTCCTCAGTCACCATTTCAAGACTCCCAGTGTGAGCACTGAGATAGAAGGAGTGCTAGCTACGGTCTGAACCAACTGCCTCTCGCTTCTGCCGCGGTGTGGCCCACACGTCACACTTGCAAAAGGACACCCAGTCAGAGATGACAGTTATGACCGATCACTTCCTCCGTGGAAGGTTTGTTCCAGATTTCCTTGCTTGCTCTTATAGCACAAGAGTCCTTCTCGGCATTTCTCTACGTATATGGGCTTACATAAATTGCTACATGGAAAGTTGTGTGTGAGAGCACCCTTCAAAGAAAGCAACACAGGCAAGTCTCACTGTGATGCCACTCATGAGCAGCAATGGTTCCCTGGCATGACCTCAGTCCCCTGCGCACCGGGTAAGCACTCCTGCACGTGACCTCACGTCTCCGTCACTGCCCCAGCCCGGCTGCTGCCATCATCCCCGGTTAGTCACTCCTCCTCCCTCCTGCCCGTTTTACCCAGTCTTTAGGCCCTGATGTGCATCCATGACAACCAAGACTGAGCAAGCGTCCTCCTTCAGACTGTTATTTAAAGTTCGACTTCCATTATTAGTTAGAAAAAAGAAAAGGGAAAAAGATAACAAAGGAAGAGACTGG
Source organism: Tupaia belangeri chinensis (assembly GCF_000334495.1). NCBI lineage: Eukaryota > Metazoa > Chordata > Mammalia > Scandentia > Tupaiidae > Tupaia > Tupaia belangeri. The sequence goes on along the minus strand of NW_006160165.1, from coordinate 3,797,355 downwards.
GTGGCACAGACAATTAAACCGTTACTCATCACCTCCCAAATTCCAGGTTCTTTGTTCTCTGTCATGGACAGCTGAGTGTGCTCCTGTCAATCTGGTGTTCCCACCTGTTGACCTCCATGAGGACACCTTCAGACACATTCAGCCATCTGAGTCACCTGCTCACGGCGTTTCTGAAGCAGTCCTCATTTTGGACTTTGTCATTCATCAGACATGCTTACTCATAGATGTTCTATCAGGTTTTAGAATGAGATTGAGCTGTTCTATGTACCAGGACTGTTATCACCATCCTCCTTGCTATAAAACAACACTTGCAATTGTTTTGTAACCGGAAGTTCCCTGTCATGGACGTCATGTGCTCCTTGTTACTTTCTAACATGACCTTCTCAGTTCAGAAATCTCCTTTGTAAGTGAGTCAAGGATGGCATTCTGTTAAGGGACTAAACAAACCCCAGAGCTGCAGCCTCCTGCTTCTGGAGGGTGCTTCCCTTACAAGTTTGTCACATGGCATTTTCTGCTTCTGCAAGCCCAGCTGTAGCCACAACGGGCCCCTGGGCTCTGCTATACACAGGGTCACAGACCAGAGTGAAATGCCTCCAATTATGAAGATTTTTCAGCAAATGAGGTTTGCTGGATGGGGTTTCCACTGTAGTCGGTGAGAAGCTGGGTACAGGCAAAAAGAAAAAAAGAGACCTCAGGGATGCTGGGACATCCAGGTCCAGATTTGTGAAATACCAGCTCTGAGCAAAGAAATCAGCCCTGCTTCCTCACGTTTGTCTCTGACTTCCGCATGCTAATTACTTCAACACGCTTCAGTTTCAAGCAATGAGTCAGAGGTGTGGGCAAAGCAGATGGACCGTCACGTCATGAGGGTCTTGCCATCACTGTGACAAGGCGCTTCTAGACGCCCTAGAGGTTGGTCACGAGGTGCGAGAAGCACAAGGTCATTTCCCAGGAAGACACTCAATGTCCTGCCCGGCCAAACACATCCAAGGAGTGCTTCTGCCAGGAGGACTCCGGTGGCCCCCTGCAGTGACTCAGCTCACCTCTTCAGACGCCCAGCGTGCATTCTGGTAGCTCTGTCACCCACCTGCCAGCCTTGTACTCTGCACTGCTGGAGGACAAGTCGGCACCGCTCCTCGGAGGACTGGCCCTTCTGGCCCAGGAACACATCGGCCAGCGGCTTATACCTGTGTGAAGTAGCAGGACAGGAGAGCTGTGACTGCATTTGCTGAGCCCGTGGTGACACGCAACAGGCGTGTCACACGGTTTCTCAAAATCTTCCCCCTCTCACTTCAGCCCAAAAATCCCCAAATACTCTATCCACCGAACATTTACCAGGCAACTGGAGTAATCACTATCTTTGCAGAGAAAATAGTTTCCTGAGTGAATCCGATATAGTTATCAATCTTTCAATTTACATGTAACACTGCCATGGAGTGTTACAAACCATTTATCCAAAAAATTGAAGAGAATGAAAATTAATCTCTTAGTTGTCATTTAAGCATTTGGTGCTCTTTAAGACTAACACCTTTTAAGAAATCCAGTCATTATTGGGATCAGTAGTTGGTGTAATGACTATGTTGCTGGACTCCATGTAGTCGACCACGGTTCGAGTCCCAGACCCGGTGGCTTAAACTCACACTGGGTGCATGTGTGTGTGTGTGCCCAAGATCCTGAGAGGAGAATGGAAGAGAAGAGATTATGGTGTGGCCATCCCCCCTGGGGGGTGATTTTCACTTTCTGTCTCTCTGTCTCTGTCTTTCTGGCGAGCGCATGCACCCTATAGCAAAAACCTCTAAAAAAAAAAAAGAAAGAAAGAAATTCAGGCATTATTTACTACCACTGGAGAGTGAATCTAGACGTTGCTAGAGTCCATGATAAAAGCCTATCAAAACATGCAGAAGTCATATCGAAACATGATGTAGAAGAGCTTCCTCCCCCCATGGTAGCAACTGAGCATTTTAAATGCTCTGGAAGGGTGTTTTTATTTTGGAAAGTACCTCCAAGTAATTGACTTCCATTTCTTGGTTGACATTGACAGAGATCATAGTTTTCCATAGATTTAAAAGAAAATAACTTTCAAAGTTATATTACCCATTTGAAAAGCCTATGGAAATCCCTTCACACTTACAGTTCTTAGCCTGCCACGTGAGGACGACTTCCTGGGAGAGAAGTGGGAGCAGCGGAGGGAGGAGGAAGGAGGGAAAGGAGCAGAGGCCTGCGCTGCTTCCTTGCTCCGCCTGCTTCCTCGCTCCGCCTGTGGGCCCCACGCAGGGCCGCCCTGTCGGCCAGTGGGAACTCAAGGCCCAAGCTTCAACCTCTTCATTTCTTTCTTATTTTCAGTCATACCTTAGCCTTTCACCTAAAATTTGCTGTAGCAGATTTGGCCATTTTAAACTCAGGGTTTTTCAGCTTCCTCAGGACAGCTGAGGAGGGGAGGATTCTGCTCGCGCTCGTGTGACCGCCTCTCTCCAAGGCTGCGAGCCCCGGACGCCCTGGATGGCGTTCTCGAAGCGCGCACGCTGCTCTTGCCTGCAAGGGCTGCATGGAAACCAGGCCCAGCTGGGAAGACAGGGCGGCCGACCCTGAGTCTGGTGAGCAAGAGACGGAGAAAATACCGCTGGTGGAGACTGGATGTCTGCGTGTCCTCGATTTAAAGGTTGAACTGCCACAGTTTTTCTAACCATTCATCAGTTCATGGGCATTTGTCAACAGTACTAGGGAGAAATGTTCACCTGTTGAAATATCCATTTCGTAAGACAGATAATAATGTGATTGAATGTATGAAAGAAAATGAAATGAAAATAAATAAATAAATAAATTTAAATTAAAAAAAAAAAGAAAAGAAGCATAATAGATGTTCTATCAGGTTTTAGAATGAGATTGAGCTGTTCTATGTACCAGGACTGTTATCACCATCCTCCTTGCTATAAAACAACACTTGCAATTGTTTTGTAACCGGAAGTTCCCTGTCATGGACGTCATGTGCTCCTTGTTACTTTCTAACATGACCTTCTCAGTTCAGAAATCTCCTTTGTAAGTGAGTCAAGGATGGCATTCTGTTAAGGGACTAAACAAACCCCAGAGCTGCAGCCTCCTGCTTCTGGAGGGTGCTTCCCTTACAAGTTTGTCACATGGCATTTTCTGCTTCTGCAAGCCCAGCTGTAGCCACAACGGGCCCCTGGGCTCTGCTATACACAGGGTCACAGACCAGAGTGAAATGCCTCCAATTATGAAGATTTTTCAGCAAATGAGGTTTGCTGGATGGGGTTTCCACTGTAGTCGGTGAGAAGCTGGGTACAGGCAAAAAGAAAAAAAGAGACCTCAGGGATGCTGGGACATCCAGGTCCAGATTTGTGAAATACCAGCTCTGAGCAAAGAAATCAGCCCTGCTTCCTCACGTTTGTCTCTGACTTCCGCATGCTAATTACTTCAACACGCTTCAGTTTCAAGCAATGAGTCAGAGGTGTGGGCAAAGCAGATGGACCGTCACGTCATGAGGGTCTTGCCATCACTGTGACAAGGCGCTTCTAGACGCCCTAGAGGTTGGTCACGAGGTGCGAGAAGCACAAGGTCATTTCCCAGGAAGACACTCAATGTCCTGCCCGGCCAAACACATCCAAGGAGTGCTTCTGCCAGGAGGACTCCGGTGGCCCCCTGCAGTGACTCAGCTCACCTCTTCAGACGCCCAGCGTGCATTCTGGTAGCTCTGTCACCCACCTGCCAGCCTTGTACTCTGCACTGCTGGAGGACAAGTCGGCACCGCTCCTCGGAGGACTGGCCCTTCTGGCCCAGGAACACATCGGCCAGCGGCTTATACCTGTGTGAAGTAGCAGGACAGGAGAGCTGTGACTGCATTTGCTGAGCCCGTGGTGACACGCAACAGGCGTGTCACACGGTTTCTCAAAATCTTCCCCCTCTCACTTCAGCCCAAAAATCCCCAAATACTCTATCCACCGAACATTTACCAGGCAACTGGAGTAATCACTATCTTTGCAGAGAAAATAGTTTCCTGAGTGAATCCGATATAGTTATCAATCTTTCAATTTACATGTAACACTGCCATGGAGTGTTACAAACCATTTATCCAAAAAATTGAAGAGAATGAAAATTAATCTCTTAGTTGTCATTTAAGCATTTGGTGCTCTTTAAGACTAACACCTTTTAAGAAATCCAGTCATTATTGGGATCAGTAGTTGGTGTAATGACTATGTTGCTGGACTCCATGTAGTCGACCACGGTTCGAGTCCCAGACCCGGTGGCTTAAACTCACACTGGGTGCATGTGTGTGTGTGTGCCCAAGATCCTGAGAGGAGAATGGAAGAGAAGAGATTATGGTGTGGCCATCCCCCCTGGGGGGTGATTTTCACTTTCTGTCTCTCTGTCTCTGTCTTTCTGGCGAGCGCATGCACCCTATAGCAAAAACCTCTAAAAAAAAAAAAGAAAGAAAGAAATTCAGGCATTATTTACTACCACTGGAGAGTGAATCTAGACGTTGCTAGAGTCCATGATAAAAGCCTATCAAAACATGCAGAAGTCATATCGAAACATGATGTAGAAGAGCTTCCTCCCCCCATGGTAGCAACTGAGCATTTTAAATGCTCTGGAAGGGTGTTTTTATTTTGGAAAGTACCTCCAAGTAATTGACTTCCATTTCTTGGTTGACATTGACAGAGATCATAGTTTTCCATAGATTTAAAAGAAAATAACTTTCAAAGTTATATTACCCATTTGAAAAGCCTATGGAAATCCCTTCACACTTACAGTTCTTAGCCTGCCACGTGAGGACGACTTCCTGGGAGAGAAGTGGGAGCAGCGGAGGGAGGAGGAAGGAGGGAAAGGAGCAGAGGCCTGCGCTGCTTCCTTGCTCCGCCTGCTTCCTCGCTCCGCCTGTGGGCCCCACGCAGGGCCGCCCTGTCGGCCAGTGGGAACTCAAGGCCCAAGCTTCAACCTCTTCATTTCTTTCTTATTTTCAGTCATACCTTAGCCTTTCACCTAAAATTTGCTGTAGCAGATTTGGCCATTTTAAACTCAGGGTTTTTCAGCTTCCTCAGGACAGCTGAGGAGGGGAGGATTCTGCTCGCGCTCGTGTGACCGCCTCTCTCCAAGGCTGCGAGCCCCGGACGCCCTGGATGGCGTTCTCGAAGCGCGCACGCTGCTCTTGCCTGCAAGGGCTGCATGGAAACCAGGCCCAGCTGGGAAGACAGGGCGGCCGACCCTGAGTCTGGTGAGCAAGAGACGGAGAAAATACCGCTGGTGGAGACTGGATGTCTGCGTGTCCTCGATTTAAAGGTTGAACTGCCACAGTTTTTCTAACCATTCATCAGTTCATGGGCATTTGTCAACAGTACTAGGGAGAAATGTTCACCTGTTGAAATATCCATTTCGTAAGACAGATAATAATGTGATTGAATGTATGAAAGAAAATGAAATGAAAATAAATAAATAAATAAATTTAAATTAAAAAAAAAAAAGAAAAGAAGCATAAAAAAAAAAAGAAACGGTTGAACTGCTGCCCCTAATGTGATGGTGTTGGGAGTTGGAACCTTTGAGAGGTGAGCAGCTCATGGAGCCCTCCCAGACGAATGAGTGCCCTTAGACAGTCGCAGAGCTGAGCTGCCCTTCCAGCACAGGGACACAAGGCACGAAGGTGTCGTCTAAAACCAGAAGTGACCCTCCCCAGATCTCAGTCTGCCAGCTCCTTGACCTTGGGCATCCCAGCCTCCACATTCCTCTCTGTTGTTTACATGTGGCCCAGACTATGGCAATGTGTTATAACAGTTCAAGCTGGCTGGGACAATATCTTTTTTATTTTGAGAGGTTTTTGCCTTATGGTGCATGCACTCCCTAGGGAGAGAGACAGACAGACAGGGAAAGTGAGAAATTACCCTCCCAGGGGAAGACCACCCTGCAACCCCATCTCTTCTGTTCTCCTCCCAGGATCTCGGGCACGCATGCACATGTGCCTGATGAGATTTTCAAGCCACTGGGTCCAGGACTCAAACTGCTGAGTGGGTGTCCAGCCAGGGAACGGCTACACCAATTGCTAGCCCCAGCAATATCTATTTAACTTTTTTCTTTTTTGATTTAAAATCTATTTAACTTTTTTTTTGATTTGCTAAACAGCACATGTACTTGTGGAGAGAGAGAGAGAGAGAGAAAGAGAGAGAGAGAGAGAATGAGAGAGAGATGAAGAGAAGTGAGAAAGCACCCCATAATGGGGCATGAATGTACCACAGTCCCTTCTCCTCCATCTTGCCTGCCATTTGGGATTATGGACATGCACACATGTGCCCTGGGTGCATTTCTCAAGTTGCCGGTCTGGGGCAGGAATCACATGGTCAGCCATATATGACCCAACTGCCTTAACCATGAGGCCGTGGGCGGACCCTAACTGATTTTTTTTTTCTGCTATAGGGTGTGCACTTACTAGAGAGAGAGAAAAAAAGAGGAGAGAAGGAAAGTGGGACATCATCCCTTGGGGGGATGACTATGCCGCAACCTCTTCCCCACCCTCCTCTCAGGATACTGAGCATACATGCACACGTGCTGGTGTGATTTTCAGGTCACTGGGTCCAGGACTCCAACTGCAGAATATCTTCAATGGGATCCAGTCACATTAACCTCCACACCACTTGCTGGCCCTGGTCCTAAGTTTTTAATAAAAGAAACTTCTTATTTTCTGTCCTAGAATCTGAGCATTGTCACTGAACACTCAGTATTTCCTTTTCCCTGGATTGAGACTGTTCATAATCTTGTTAGCTAAGAACCAGCAAGGTGATATCCACATCAGCAATGGCCCTCCCTCCTCACATATAGATTTTACTCACACGTCCACCTCAGGTACAGAAGGGCATGAAAACAGCAAGCACTGTCACGAACAGACAACACTGGACTTGTGTCAGAGGCAAGGACGGGAAAATGTTGCTCATCATTTTGAATGACAGCGATCCAGCTGCAAACCGAACACCTGATGGACTTAGACCACTTGCAGATGACCGAGGTATTTAGTGGTTTGTTTCAGATAGGTGACAAGAATGTGATTTTTCACACCCCGTCACTGAGGCGGTTTCTAGGTTTCCCTGGCCATACTGCATAGGTGCAGAAGAGATTTCCTGGGCACAACAGAGCAGAGCCAATGGGCAGAGCTTGAGGGCCTGGGAGGGACCGTGCAACAGGGTGGTGCCTGTGGACACCAAGAGGGTGACCGCCTAGTGCTCCGTGATGCTGTGTGACATCAGCACACTTTATAACACACATGGATCATGTTTAATGCTCAAGTGGTTAACAGGTGGCAAGTGATATAACTGTACAATGTGTTTGGGAATAAAAAAATAAAAACCAAGATTTGGGACCTAAAAACTGAACTCCAGTTTCCATCATTGCAATGAGTTTGTTGTGTCCTTGGCAAGTTGGTAAGGAGGAAATTCTCTGCCCTCCCTCGACACCGCTGTTTCTCAGGCCAAGGAGACAATTCTGCTCCGTATCTCAGTTTGTGGGCTTTGCAGGGTGAGGCCCCCTGTGTACACGTTACAGTGTCTGCCAGACCGCCTCTGCAGTAGCAAGTCAAATAAATGGTGGGCAGCCAAGAAATCGGGCTTGGGGCCTGGAGATGGGAAGAAACGTGTCCCGAGCATTGAAGGAGCACAAGGGGCCTTTCAGGTCCCTCCTCACAGATGTTGGGGTCTTGCATGACCACCCTATTTAGATGGAAGAGAGCTGATGATAACAGAAAATAAGTCACTTGCCTAAGTTTACAGAGATGCTGCTATGGGGTGTTTCTCCCCCAAAGAGAACAAAAGTTAAATAAGCGTAACTTTGTTTGGAAATAGGGTCTTCGCAGACATAATTGAGAGTGGTCAGTAGGTGGAGCCTAATCTCACATAAGATGAGTCCTTAAAAGAAAGGACAATGCCATGGCAACACAGCAGGATACCGTGCAGTGGAGACAGAGCTCGCAGTGTTACAGCTGCAAACCAGGAGAGGCGCGGACCTGGGGGTCTCCCCAGCACCTAGGAAGATGTGCTGAGTAATTCTGGATTCTTCCCATAGTCTCATGCAACATAGAACCTATGAACGCAGATCTGCTGGCGTCTTGATTCTGAGTTTCTAGCTTCCCAAATTGTGAGAGTAAGTTGCCAGAGGGCCCACGCAGAGACAGGCAGAGACAGTAATGGGTCATGGCCATGCCCAAATCCCTTCTCCACTTCTCCATCTGGTCAAGAGTTTGAGCACACACATGCATCCAGCACGCTTTCCATGCCACCAGGGCCACAATTCGAAGCACACGGTCGACCATGTGGGAGAGGGCTGCTTTATCCACTACGCTGGGAGGCCAACACACATTCCCGTTGCTCCCTCCCCCCCATATGTGGTTCTTTGTTACAGCAGCTCCAGAAAACTGCAGACAGTAACCGTGGGGGAGCTGCGATCTGAACCCAGGACAACCTTACTCCAGAGACTATCTTTCATCACCACTGCTGTAGTGTAGGTGTGAACCAACAGCCCTGACCCCGGGTGGAAAAGGAAGGGGCTGACTTTGAAGACTGAGAAGGTAAGACTGTGCTTCATCACCTCCACACTGACCACCTAGAGAAGGCCTTGGCTTGCCCACCCTCGGCAGCTGGGGATCCTTTAGCAGGAAGCCAGAGCTCAGAATGAAATGTGGGCTCCCTCGTGCCCCAGAGTTACACAGTGAAATGCAACCGCTCAAGTGATCTTTCTGTTCTCTTATAATTGTCTCATTCTGGAACTTTGTTAATTATAAGCAAGAACTTAATTGATACAATACAAGGCTCTGAATACGGCATTAGTAAGTCAGAACGAAAACCTTGCACTGGGTGCTTTTCCTGCATTTTGTACTGTTCCTTTGACATGTACGATGGTATCATTCCGACCTTCCAGCAGACAAAAGCATCATCTGAGACAGGACAAGGCTCTATTCGGTGTCATGGGAAAGCCTCCATCTTTTGGCTCACGTGTGTCATCTACAGGTATTGTCACTGGCCACATTCTGTTGCTGGGCTAAAACACGTCTCCCAGGAACTCGACCTGAGACCACAGGGTGATGACTGCTCACAGCGGCAGGGCGTCCTGAGCAGAGAGCCGGTGAGGGTGAAGCCACTTCCACTCTCTCCTCCCGCCCTCCGTCGGCCCAGACATGTGCCCTGATGGACTGAGGACTCTGCATTCAGACTTGTACCTGCTGCATCTGAGGTAAAGTAACTATGAACAGTGCTGCTCCACCTGGCCTTCTCTTTCATCTCCCCTCTCTTTTGAGTTGCGTGGAATGACTGCAATTGAGTTTCATGTCTGGACTCAGGGCCGCATGGCTCATTCATGCGGATTTGGTGGACTTACTGGGTCTTTTCTGAGTGTTGGGCAGAGGACACACTAAAGCCTCTGTGCTCTGCGGCAGAAAGGAAATAAATAAGCACATAAGGAGAATGTCGCGCACCAGGGTACGGAGAACGTTCAGGCAGGGAAGCACGGGCTGTGAGCAGGTGCCAGCTACGAGGACGGAGGCAGCCTCTCCCGGAACCAGAGGGAACAGCCAGGGATAGTGCTTGCCTGTTCAGGACCGTGGGGAGGGGAGAAGTGGAGCTAGGAAGTTGAGCACAGTGGGGTCGGGACATGAGCCCTGCAGGAGGAGCCGCATCCTCTGACTCTCAGAGCATGGCTGAAGCTACCAGGCTGAGAGGCTACACGTGCAGCAGGGAAGCAGAGAGGACCACCAGAGGCCCTTCCACAGTCCCAGGAGCGAGTGCAGCCTTGGCTGGTCACCATAAAGCTGGTAGGAGCTGGCTGGAGTTTGTGCGTGTGTGGTGGATCCAAGAGGTTTTTCTGATGGGTGGATTGCAGCGGATGTGAAAGGAGAGAAAATGATTCCAATTTTTACTCTCAGAAACTGGAGGATGAAGATGGCGTTTGCTGGGAGAGAGCAGACGGGGAAGGGCTGCTACGCTCCCAAAGAAACACAGCATAATTAGGAGAAGAGCAACAGAGAACCATGGAGGTGGGAAGGGGGCTCCAGGAGATGGAATGTCCCTGAGGGAGGGTCCTCCGTGGCTTCACTCCTCCCACCCTCACCATGGGCTCTTCATGGCTTAACCTGCTTCCTGAGGACAAGGCAGGGCTGATGGCAGGGGGCACCGAGCCTACTTCTACACTGCACAGAATGCTCAGGCCTTCATGGGTTCAAGCCCAAGGTCATGTTCAAGCCCCGCTGGCTCACTTTTGTTGGGAACGAGTCTCTGACCATTTCTAACTGGCCCTCTTCTGTCAGTCTCCATCCTAAATCACCATGATAGATGTGCAGTGCCGTGGCAAGTTCTAACCGTCACTTCTTGCGCTGCAGGAAGGCTCTGGGTATGAAAACTTCCCGGCGTTGTGGATACGGTGACAGAACAGAAACCAGCACATCCTAAGGGATGACCGTGTAAGTGGGAGACCCAGGTCATAGGCCATGCTTATCGCGGGGTCTGTCTTTAAAGAGGGACAGGAAATTGAAAGAGCAGAGCAAAGCTCAAGACAGAAAGATGCAACATAGAGCCTGTGAGAAAAGATGGCACGAATGTCTCAACAGTGAGGGCTCCTTCATTTACAGGGGAAGGTGGACGTCCTCTCTGTCTCTCCTGACCGAGGGCTATCAAGGCTCATGCACAGTGGGCACAGAGTTCAGGCTAAGCAGATGCCTTTTAATCGACTATTTAAAAAGATGACCAGGGATGGTCGGATCACCTGAGCAAAGTGCAAGCACGCATGCCAGGCTGAACTGTTCTCAACCTCACAGCGCCTTTGACACTGTTTCTGTTGGCTGAGTACTGACTTCATCTCTTCACTCTCAAAGAAAATCCTACTGTAAACGTGGGAGCTCTATTGTTTCACTTGCCCTGAAATCCACCACAACTCTAATGTGACTCAACAAACACAAACAAGACACTCTGCTGAAGAATGCCTGGACTGCCAAGGTTTGTAAAGAGATGTTTCAAATTCTCTCTGCGTGGTCAAACGTGAAGCATGACTATGGCCAAAACTGTGTCTCAGAAGTGTGGTTTTCTTATTTCAAGACTTTATGAAATTTATCTTAATGTATTTGCATTTAATTCCTGTGTTGTAAATAACACAACAGTGTTTGAGGAGAACCATTAACCTCTTGGTCCTCCAGGAACAGATGAGATAATCAATGAAAAGAGAAAAACAGAAAGGAAAAAAAATGAGATTTTTTGCCATAGGCCACGTGTTCTTGCCAGAAAGACAGAAAGCTAGAAATCACCTCCTGCGGGGGATGGCACATAGCAATCCCTTCTCCTCCATTCTCTTTTCAGGATTTTGGGCACACACATGTGCCCTGTGTGAGTTGCAAGCTGCAGTGACTCGGACTATGGTCAATTACGTGGAAGTCCAGCCTGTTAACCACTATGCCACTTGCTGGCCCCAAGAGAAAAATTGACAGAAAAAGACAGCATGGAGGAAAGAGGTCAGGACGGGATAGGAGCTGCCTGGGCTCAGAGCAGCCTGGGTACAGCAGCATTGGGAACGTGGTCAGCGAAGCCACCCTCTGTGGAGAGGTTGAAGTGAATCAGCCCTGAGACGAGGCTGCAGGATGTGGGGACAGGAGAGTTGTGGCATTTTCAGAGATGCAGGAGAAACCGGATGACCATGACATCAAGGTGGCTGAGCCGAAGGGCTCCATGCAGGTGGTTCCTGACATAGATACAGTAACAAAGGATCATAGCTTGAGGGTGAAATACCAAAATAAGTGATTTTTGGTATCGTGCTTTTTTCAGAGGCAATGGAAAACTAACAAAGCAACATTTGTAGAAAGACACAAATCCTACATTCTATTCATACTCATCTTCTTTTATCTCCACTTCTCCAGGGCATCTCATTAACGTCCAGCTCTAGCAGGATGACAACGGACTTTCTTCTGAGCCCCTGCTTGACCCGCCACAGGTGTCTGCACCCCCCACGCAGGTCCCGAATGTGGCCGACTGGCTACGGCTAACCAGGGGTGTTTCACTGGCTCTCTGGACTTGCCTGAGTTGTTCGCTTTGCTGCTCAGATTCCTGCTTTCACAGTCAACACAGTGCAGGTGCGGGAGGCTGATTTTCAAGCTATTTGGGGCTAATTTCGAGCAGGCAGAAGGCTGAGTGGTGGGCTGAGAGGAGCAGCTGCCTAGCAACAGGACTGACACACATCACGGCAACAGGAGACGCGGGAAGAAACAGGCGTGAAGTGGGCTTGTGCGGGAGACGCGTGGATTTCAGTGGAGAGCGGGCTGAGAGGCGGAGGTGAGATGCAGGGGCAGGGGGTCTGCAGAGTGCTCTTCACCCAAAGCAGAGGACTGCTTATCTCTTTTAAGGAAAAGGTTGTGAAAGCAGAGACAAAGTTGTCAAAAACCATTGCAGTCACACCGAAAACTGCTGTGTTCTCTATGTATGTTCCTCTCATGACTCACGGTTGGAAAATCCCCATCCACACTGCAGTTTAGCGGCCCCACTGAGTCCTCCACTGTTTGGTGACCTGAGCAGGATGGAGCCCTGCTGCCTGGCTCCTCACCCAGAGCCTTGTCATAGGCACCTGCCATCGTTCCTGCCTGGTCTTTTACCTCTGTCCACGGAGCCTCTGCATTGAGTCACATCAAACCATTCTGTGCCCCTGCTGACACATGGCCCATGTGCTCTCCTGTCCCCTCAGTGCCAAGGAGGACTTCCCGGATATTTATGGCAGGGACATTAGCAACACCGTGCAATGGCTTTTGAGCCTTGGGACGTCTAGGCCTAGGATGTAATCCTGAGGGTATTTTCCTATCGACAGAGACCCGCATCAGGCTGGTCAGTCTCATCTGACCTCCACGTTCTCTGCTAGGGAAGAAGGCAAGTGTGCAGTCCTGCTAGGGCGGCCTCAGGCCCGCCATCTTTGCCACAGGTCAGGATCGAGCTCCATCCTTCCGTCTTAGGGAGACTGGGCTGCGTTCACCTTCAGAAACAGCCTCACACCACTGGCAATGATGTGCCAATGCTTCTTGTTGCTCTGTCTCTCCCACGTACTCTTCACTCTAGTGCCCCAGGCCTGGGGCATAGGGAAGGGCAGAGAGCAGGGGAAAGGGCCCCCTCTGACACCACCCACAGAGGACCTGCTCTATGAGGTCTGGCATCTGGCACGGTAGAGACTACCCCACCTTCTACCTGAGACTCTGGAGTGGACGAGTGTAGAAAGGAAGGAAAGGTAGGAGGGAGGAACAGAGGAAAACCAAAGAAGAGTCATAAAGTGGCTGAAAATCCCAGGCAGATGACAGACCACGCTCTATCATCACTGACTTTGCGCTACAACCCCGGAGAGACGTTTGAAAGAGTTACACGATCACTCTCCAAGAGTCAGTTACCGCAGAGCTAGCATCTTAATCCGGGCTGTAGGATCCTGGGTTGAATCGCGGGAGACAAGGTAAAAACAGACACTTGTCCTTTTGTTTCTGTGATCAAAAGAGTAGTGGTAACCAGCATGCTGAAGTAAGTGTGGCAGAGGACCATGAATAAGACAGATCGTGAAGAGGGTGGGACTCTGGGACCCCCTAAAGTTTCACGATGGCTATTTTCTCACATCCCAAGTCTTCCAAACTGAGGCCACGCTCATCATGGTGGTAGTGGCGGTTGTTGTGGTTACTCTTCCTTCAGTGTCAGCATAGCCTTTATTCCTGGTAGCCGTTCGTCTGTTAAGATTCTAAAATCCAGCATCTGAATGGGACTCGGTTTCCGATGTTTACAACAGTTTCCTCCATTGGCAGAAACCCAGAGGAAGAGGAAGAGGAAGGAGATGCCGTGGAAGAGTAAGAGGATTCCTGTGTTCCTGAGGAATTCTGGGTCAACTGAGAGGCCTTGCCGAGGTCACCACCCCATCTGCAAAGCCCTGGCATGGTTCTGTGGCTTTCTGAGGTCTGTATCTTTCCAACAGCAGCACCTGGGCTGACTTGTGGACCACTTGCAGTGCTGGGCGTGAATGGCAGCAGTCCCCATGTGTCACTTCCACTGGAGCCGCTTCTGCAGCAGCTCCTCCCAACCCTACAGCAGACCGCGCCACCACAGACACCGTCCTCGCCCTGCCACACCATTCATGCACCTCATGTGCGTAAGCCAGGGGTCTCTGATTCTGGACAGCATGGAGCTGAGTGATGAAAAAGAATGCCAAATTATCCTACAGTTCCTGCGATGGGCGGTACGGTATGGAGATAAAAACCGAATTCAGAGCATCTGCCGAGAATTTACATGACAATGCCCTCACATTCGCGTACTCAAAGCCAGTCCGCCATTTCATCTTAATTGTGCAATACCACAGCACGCTATCAACAAATGGATGGAAGTGAGGCACGGAGAAATACCTCTGCACGAACGTACACCGAGCTCTCATTCCCCGAGTGGCCTTTGCATCACGGACCGTTTCCTTCAGCCAGGTTTGCACTTGCTTCTAATTCAGCACTGGGGAACTTTTCTACACTGAAACCCCGTCCGAGCGCGTGTACTACTTCAGAGCGGTCTACCACAGGGAGCGTTTGAAACTGTGCCCCCGCGGGGACTGACCGTGGGACGGGCTGGAACAGTGCGCAGGGGAAGGGCTGATCTTGCTGCTCCCTGACCTCCCTGCATGCTCCCTGGCAGAGACTGAGCACAATCCTCGGTGTACCTTCACACTGGTTATCTCCTCGTCTTTGGTGCATTTCACAGCGTACTGGCTGAGCCAGGCCAGTATTTACCAGGTACAAGAACAGCCTGTTTAGTTCCACTGAAAAGAACAGATGCTTATGTGATGTTCAAGCCTAAGAGACCTCCTTTAGCTTTGTGGTTCACATAAATTCTCCTGAAGCAACTTGTTCCTTAATCAAATATTCACCAGGGTCAGTGTGACCGCCTGTCTTTGCGGAGGCACAGGAAGCTAAAACAGGCAGATGCATTTGTTAGAGATATTTGATATTTCAATGTTTCCTTGCCCAACTAAAGAGAGAAGGCTATTTTTCTTGAAAATGACTAGCAAGACGCATGAAGGCTGGCAATGCTATTATCTGACCAGTGTACGCCCCCTTCAGGTAACGAGTTGAGTTGCTTGCTACCACAGGAACCTGCAGCTCAGAGTATCGGTGCCACTATGAGTGGCTGAAAAATGAAAGGAGGTTCACAATAAAAGGGCCATGGTCCCGTGGAGCGCCGGTGCTGAGGCTGGGTGGCTCTAGCTCAACAGTACTGCCATTTTCCTTGGAACATCTGCCGGTGAACGTGCGGGGCAGGAGTGGGATCAGGACTTCGGGTTTGGCGTCTGAACTTTTGTTAATTTGGGAGAACATAACTTTTAACACACAGCTGACCAATACTTACAGAGACAAGATAAGCGTCTGCGCGGTGGGGTATTACATCAGAACGTGGGTTGACTGAGTCATGTCACATGAAGCCAAGACATCCAATTGACATACATTTAAGAACGTAGGGTCATAATTATTAATAAATTTAATGTTAACACTGGAATTCCATTCCTTTTAGTGAGACACTTTTAAAACAGATATATTACTTTTGAATAACATAACAAAGTTGTTAGGATCACAGGGAGGAGTAATTAGCAACATTAAGAATTAGAATCCGAGACATTTACATTCTGAGAGAAATAACTTGTGTACCTGTCATGTTGAATCTTGGCTACTTAGTGTCATTGTTTGTAAATATTGGGTGGGTAGGTCCAAATGGTAAAAGATTCACTGTATGAGAAATATTGGAAATTTAAGTATATTAACTGATAGGAACTAATATCTGTAATGATAGTCTTACTTAAAAAGAAAAAGCGTGAATAAAACTGACATTACCTAGTTCATAAAGAAATGAACAATTTGCAAAATGCTCTGCCTCTTAATAGTCACGAATATAAAACATACCCTCGACATTTGCACAACTAAAAGTCTGGATCCTATCTATTGTTTCTACCTATACGTTTTATTTTGATAATTACCCACTGAGACAAATACACAAGACTGTCCTTGTGACTAGGGGAGGAAAGAACAAGAAAGGGCACCCGGCCACTATCTCTGAGGTTAAAGACAGCACTGAGCCTCAGGACAGGGAGGAGGTGTTGTGTGTTAGCGCAATCCACCCGGGCTCTAAGGAGCCGCAGTCAGGGCAGACTGGCAATATTCACTCGTCCTCACGAGCCTGCTGTGCCCTGCAGTTATCGGACGGTTCCCATTCTTCTTCATCTGACTTGCTTAAAGTGTTTTGGGGCCAGCAGGTGGCATGGTGGTTATGATGCTGGATTCCCACATGGCCAACCATGGTTCTAGTCCTGGACCTGGAAGCCTGCTTTCTCACTTTCTCTCTCTCTCTTTCTTTAGTGAGCACACATGCTTTATAGCAAATTTTTAAAAAATGATAATAATATTAAATTAAAATAATTCTTTTTCTTTTTCCCAAAGTATGGCTCATTCATAGAAGAAAGTAGCTGTAACCATCTCTGAGGAAGCACAGATCTTGGACTCAGAGATACAAACTTTAAATCAGCTTTCTCCCTTTCTTTATTTTTTCCACTATGTATCATTTTGCTTGTAAAAAGACTTTACACAACATGAAATATTTCTCAGACCTGTCCAGTTGAGAATACTATACACATCGTTATCAACAGGTAATAAGCCGTACCTGAATCCCACTAACGTCCTGCCTCTCTATTTGTTCCCTTGCTATCCTTCTCCACACTCTTCTCTCTCCTGCCCTGTTCCACACTGTCTTATCATCGCTAACTATATTCACTGCCTTTATGCCCTCCAATATTTTGATCTCTACCATGAAGTGCGGATAGTCGGTATATATTACGTGGATACATACAATATCTTTCTTTCATAGCCTGGCTTACTTCACTCAGCAAAGATCCTCCATATCTGACCACTTTCTATCAAATGCCAGGGTCTTGTTGTTTTTTATGGCTGAGTAGTGTTCCACAGAGTATTTGTGCCACACTTTTTCAATCTATTCATTGGTTTGTAGGCATTCCATGGAGTATATGTGCCACACTTTTTCAATCCACTCATCAGTTTGTAGGCATTTGGGTTGGTTCCATGTCTTAGCAATCATAAATAAAGCTGCAATAAACATGGATGTGCAAGCACTTTTCTGACTGAACGATCTCCCGTCCTTCGGGTAGGTACCCAGAAATGGGATTGCTGGATCAAATGGTAGTTCTATTTGTAGATCTCAGAGGAACCTCCATATTATTCTCCACAGTGGCTGAGCCAGTTCACATTCTCACCAACAGTGTAGGAGAGTTTTCCTTTCACCACATCCCTGCCAACATTTATCACTTTTTATATTTTTAATCTTCAACATTCTGACAGGGATTAGGTGGTATCTCCTTGTGGTTTTAATCTGCATCTCCCTTATGATGAGGGATGTTGAACATTTCCTCATACGCTTGCTTTTTGGCTGTTCGTATGTCTTCCTTAGAGAGATTTTTGTTCAGCTCATTTTCCCATCTTTTAATTGGGTTAATCTTTTTTTTTTTTTTTTTTTTTTAACGAAGGCACTTGAGTTCCCTGTGTATTCTGGTTATCAGTCCCTTGTCTGAGGCCTATTTTACAAAAATATTCTCCCATTCTGAGAGCTGTCAATTCACACTTGTTACTGTGTCCTTTGCTGTGCAGAAACTTCTTAGACTAATATAGTCCCACTTGTCTGTTTTAGGGATTATTGCCTGTGCTTTGGGAGTCTTATTTAAGAAGTCTTTGCCTACTCCAATGTCTCCCAGAGTTTCCCCAGCATTTTCCACCAGTAGTTTTGTAGTTTGACATCTTAGATTCAGATCTTTGATCCATTTTGAGTTGACTTTTGTCAGTGGTGAAAGATGGGGGTTCAGTTTCATCTTTCTGCAGGTGGATATCCAGCTTTTCCAGCACCATTTACTAAAGAGGTTTTCCTTTTCCCAAGGGATTGACTGATATCCTTTGTCAAAAATTGGGTGCCTATAAGCTTTGGGGGTTATTTCTGGGGTCTCTATTCTGTCCCATTGGTACACATGTCTGTTTTTGTGCCAATACCATGCTGTTTTGATGATCACAGCTTTATACTATATCTTGGGATCAGGGAGTGATATGCCTCCTTCTCCATTCTTCTTGCACAGAATTGCTCTGGCAATATGAGGTCTTCTATGATTCCAGACAAATTCTACAATTGTCCTTTCTAGGTCTGTGAAGAATATCTGGTATTTTGATTGGAACTGCATTAAATATGTAGATTAATTTGGGTAGAATTGCCATTTTGATTATGTTAATTCTTCCCATCCAGGAACATGGGATGTCCTTCCACTTTTTAATGTCACTTTCAATATCTTTTTAAGATTTTCATAGTTTTCTTTACAAAGGTCTTTGACTTCCTTAGTTAGGTTTATCCCTAGATATCTTATACAACAAAAATAATTCTTAAAAAGTTTTTTAAGTATCTATTTTGCTTTGATATGTCTTCTTCCACCCTTTCAGATTGGGTGATACTAAATGAAGCCTATGGACAATTCATTTAAAACCATATTTTTCATTTTATCAGTTTTTCATGAAAACCATTTATATATAAGATTATTTTACTCCTGCATATTGTTGATTATTTCTTGCTAATATTTTCCCTTTTCCTTTCCCACTTGGAGAGACTTGGCTTTGTGCTCAAGGCTCTTTTTATGGCCTCTGTCCAGTTTTAGTCTGGTGGTAACCACCTTGCTGGGGCGAATCCCCACATGGACATCTGTGCCATCAGCCTTTTCTCATTGCACTTACTGATGTAGATGACATATTCCTTTATACAATATAAAACACAGAGGCTGTGGAGTGGATCAGCTTCAGTGAAAATAGCAAAATGGATCAACTTTAAACTACATTTACGTGTAATGCATGACATCTATATGCATTGCATTAGAAAGATACAGTGGGTATGACCATGGATATCTAGTGTGGAAACAGGAATAGATGCAAGCGATGGCTTCCCTACAGCTTACTCTGAAATGCTATCTTTTACAGATAGCAAACATTTGGTGTGAGGTTGGGCCCTTGAGCACGCTCCCATACTGGCATCATTGCCACCTAGCAAGCACAGGGTCTGCACGTGTGAGTGCCCTTCATGGCCTGGAAGCAGCATGTCCCGTGCACCGACTCCATGGGAAACGTCCCTAGCCAGCATTCGTGGTGACTCCCACTCAATAGTACTTCTTAGAGATTTCTTGCCTTTTGGTCTTTTAGGTAAAAGATTTCTGGTCTTCTTTATCTTTGAAGCCTTTTTCTTTTTCCCTGTGCCCTCAAGACATCATTCCTCAACTTGGAGATCCAGTGGCAATTTACTCTCTGCATCTTCTGGTCCTCACTGCTGCAGAAGCTTTGGATCAGAGTTTGTGTGGCCTCGGCATGCCTTTGGCCTTAGCACAACACAGTCTTTGGTTTTCACCCATTACCCTGGTTTTAAATAGCAGCCATATTCTAGCGGCATCCCAATCTGCACCTTCCACCAGAGTTCCCTTACATTCCATTGCTCATTAGTCTTTTAGCCACAGCAGCTCACAGCTGCACCCACCTCACCTGCACTGAGTTCACGTGCTTCCCCCGGGCACCTGTCTCTCACGCAGTCATCTCGGTGCCCACCTGCCACTCAGGCCAGACCACCATAAACTGTGTTCAGCTCTCACCTGCCTGAAGCCTCACACCTGACATCCTTCAGTGATGCTATTGTCACATTCACAGTGTCCTTTTTCACAACCGCCCCCTCAGCTCATTCGAATTACACTGTTCATACTGCAGCTACGAGCTTGCTCTCATAATCAAACTCCTCTTAGCTGCTGGGAGTGGCTCTTAGCCAGGGTGACTCTACCCTCCTGGGGGGCATTTGGCAATGTCTGGGATGCTTTTGCTGTCATGATGGAGAATGGGGTGCTCCTGGATCTCGTGTGCAGAGCCAGGTGTGCTGGTGCCATTCGGTAGCCCAGCCCACCACAGCAAAGAATTGCCAGGCCTGGAATGTGGAATGCCAACGGTGAGGAGCTAAGCTAGAACAATCTTCCTTAGAAGTCGACAGACAACTTCTGTAGAGCCAGAAGGTAACCACGGTAGGCTTTGCAGGCCATACAGTCTGGGCTGCAATTTTCAGCTCTGCCTTTAAAAGATGAAAGGAGTCACAGAGTGAAAGCGAACAGCTGTGGCTGTGTACCGACGAGACTGCTTTAATACACGCAGGTTGTTGGCTGGGCTTGTCCAGTGGCTGAGCTTGAGGGACGATGAAATGACGTCACCGCCTTGTGGGTGCTCTCTGCCTCTCCCTCACAGGACCAAGTCCAGGGTGACACGCGCTGCGTACACGGCCCTCCTTCCGCTCGTTTCCCCACTTGTGTGCATGTTCTCACCACTGTGATGACGCCTTCCCCTGTGCTTCACTTCCTTCCCTTGTCATGTAACCCTAACGACCTTCCCGCAGAAGCCAAGTCTCAGTCTGTGACCTCTGCTGCTTCCTTTTCACTTCAAGTCTCATCATTGCCCAGGTGCCACCACGGGCTCCCGGAGCACACAGCCACCTGGTGTGATGGTGGCCTCTCTCCTAGCTCCCGTGACAGCCCTGGGCCTCTATGTCACTGAGAGGGACCCGATTCACCAGAGTATCATCGCACTGGGACGCCGTCGGGCAGTCTGTGAGCCTCACTGTGTGACCGTAGGGAGATGTCTTTGAAATTTCAGGCTCTTAGGTCTTCAGAGAAAACTTAGGCAAGATTTAAGGTAAGAGATAAAGTAACATTTATAAGGAAATGAAGAAAAGGTATGATATGGCATTTCACTTTGTTAGATTTTAGCATTGCTACTTTTCTTCATTTTAGTAGTTAGGAATGATACTGAGGAAGTATATTTAATCTAGTGAATAAACACTACGTGAGAAACCTGAGAAAGAATGTTTGTGTATATCTCATTCCTGCCGAAGCCTGTCTTTATAAGTTTTCACTTGTTGGAACAAGTCAATCATGGCTACTAGGAGATTATATATAATTTCCCTAATCACCAAACTTGAATGGGAATAACACATGATAAGGGGCAGAGGCATTGGCTTATACCTTAATTTGAGGTTTACAGCTGAACTGCTAAATGCCTGATGAATGGTTATCCTAATAAGTGCAGGTAATAATTGCTATAAATGTCTCTGAGATATAAGAAATATAAGTGAAAAGTATCTCTTACAAAGCATATATTCCTGTACTCATTATTTATAAATTCTGAAATACCTTAGTTATTTTTTTTTAATGTCTCAAGGTTTCTTTGGGATGACGTACTGATACATCAATAGGAAGAGAACAGATTTACTGCTAACTCAGATTTTACTGTGGGCAAAGCAGGTGACACTTTGTCTTGAGCCAAAGCATTTTTCTATGGAAGGTGGGTCAGGATGTTCAGATTCTGTTTAGAACTCTACACATAAAAATGCATGTTTGACCATTTGGCCATAAAGACTCCCAGCCCAAGATTTCCCTCAAAATAAGAATGAAAGTCATCAGCTTCCTGGACAATTTCTACTATGCTTAATTTTAACTTAATTAAAATCCATTGCACATTCAAACAAATATAGTAGTCGCCTCCACTTCCTATCCAAAACTCATGTCTAGCATCATCATTTTATAAAATACCAGCTGTTCTATGTTATTTTTTGTACAGAGATATAAGACTGTTTAGGAAAAGTTGGCATACATAGATGAACAATCAAAGCAGCAAGTGCACCATTACTGACACTATTAAAACTTATCTGAAAAATGTAAATGTACAAACAATGCCATCATCGTAGGAAGTTATCCATTATGAGACTAGACTGGAGGTTCTCACGGGAGAGCCTGGAAACAATTTGATAAAGTATCGGTCTAGTAGGAAATACCAATATAAAAAGTAAATCCACAAAATTCTACTTCTCACCAAGAGTAATTCACCCTCCAACCCAAAACCACTTAAAACTAGACAACAAGTATGAAGAATCCATAGTTCTCAGGACAATGCACACCAGATGACAGTCACTGGTCCCTGAGACACAGAAAACACACACGTTGACCCTAATCCTGTCCAGCTGACTTCATGGTAGGTTTCCAGCCCACAAGCCAGCACAGGGAACCCAAGGAAAAGGGATGATCTTGCCGAGTTTCTGAGATGGAGCTGGGAAGGGGGCGGGCCAAGGCAGCAGGGGTGCTTAGGACAGAGTTGGAGAGGAGCGAGCTGCACAGGCAGCAGTTCCAGACACCTGCGGAGCCTGCCCCTCAGCCTGGGAACAGAAGACTGACCGGCACGTGTCTGTCGGTAAACTGCTCAAGTCCAGCAAAGAACCAACTGCCCAGACGGAGTAGAGGGATCCATCCCCACTGCAAGAAAGGAAGGAGATAGGGCTGGTCTGCTCAACCAGAGTGAACAACTCTGAAATTTATGGGCCCCAGGCAGACCTCGGCCATTCTGCACAAGTCGTATGAAATAACTAGCCTTCGCCCAGATGCTAACAAAGCATACAAGCAAAGCCCTCCAAGAACAAACTGTTTACGAGCAACTTCTTCATGTCCAGATCACGTTCAACCTGTGAGAATACTAAGATGCATATCACCTGGCTAAAGAAAATGCATGGTATCTGCATGGCAGTCATCAAGTAGCCGGCATGTAAAGAAGCAGGAAATATGATCTACAACAAAAGAAAAGGTAATTAACACCAACCCAAAAGTACACACATAATGGAATTAGTAGACTAATATGTACTGGAAGAGGATAAACTATATTGAAGACATGAGACATTTTTTAAAAATCCAAATTAAACTTCTAGAAACACAAACTACAATACCTGGACCTGAAAACATATGTTGAATTGGATGAACAGGATTAGACGTACAGGACAACAGATGAGTGGACCTGAAGACACAGCAGTAGGAACTATCCAAAATGAACATGGAGAAAAGTGAATGAGAAGATGAACAGAGATATGGCGATCTCAGGGACAACTTTAAATATATAATACATTAAGTTGTCATTTTTGAAGGAGAGAGGATAGAAGGGAGGACAGACTTTTCCGAATTTGATGAAAGCTGTAAACAATGATCTAAGAAGCTTGAAAATAGAAAAAATATGGAGAATGATACCAAAGTGCACCATACTCAAATTACTCAAAAACAGTAAAAAGGAGAAAACTTTAGAAGTACAAAGAAGCACGACCAGCAGATGGCATAATGGGATGTCATTGGACTCCCTTGTAGTCAACAACGGTTTGACTACAGACCTGGTGGCTGAAACTCATGCCATGCATGTGTGAGTGTGTGCTCAAGATCCCAAGAGGAAACAGGAGGAGAAGGGATTGCAGTGTGGCCATCTCACCTGGGTGGTGATTTCTCACTTTCTGTCTGTCTCTGTCTTTCCAGTGAGCACGTGTCCAATAACAAAAATCTCTCTAAAAAAAAAAAAATACAGGGAACCAGCAGTTAGCGTAATGGCTATGTCGCTGGATTCCCACGTAGTCGACCGCGGTTCGTGTCCTGGACCCGGTGGCTTAAAACTCACGCCGGGCGCGTGTGCGTGCGTGCCCAAGATCCCGAGAGGAGAATGGAGGAGAAGGGATTGCGGCGTGACCATCCCCCCTGGGGGGTGATTTCTCGCTTTCTGTCTCTATGTCTCTCTCTGTCTGTCTGGCGAGCGCACGCGCCCTACAGTGAAAATCTCTCCAAAAAAAAAAAAATACATAGAAACAAAATACACATTGCATACAGAAGAGCAAAGTTAATAATGATGGCTAGGGGCCAGCAGGTGGTGTGGTGGTTAAGGCACTGGACTCCCACATAACCAATCATAGTTTGAGTCCCGGACCTGGTGGCTTGCTTTCTCACTTTCTCTCTTTTTCTCTCTCTTTCTGGTGAGCATGTGTGCCCTATAGAAGAATTAAAATGATAGTAATAATAAATTAAGTGAAACTCTTTTTTTTTTTTTTGGATAGGTTTTTTGCTATAGGGCACATGCGCTCACCAGAAAGACAGAGAGTGACAGAGACAGAAAGCGAGAAATCACCCCCCAGGGGGGATGGCCACGCTGCAATCCCTTCTCCATTCTCCTCTCAGGATCTTGGGCACGCACGCACACGTGCCTGGCGTGAGTTTTAAGCCACTGGGTCCAGGACTTGAACTGTGGTTGACTACATGGGAGTCCAGTGACATAGCCATTATGCTTACTGCTGGTCCCCAAATAAGTAATTCTTGAAACAAGAGAATGACAAGCATTTCTTCTTAGAAAAAGTGAAAGATAGAAAACATTAGAAGAAAAATGGGTCAGTCTCCACTGCCTTATTTCATAAATGTATCCTTTAAAAGTGAAAGCAAGGGGACTAGCAGATGGTGTAATGGTTAAATTGTTGGACTCCCACATAGTCGACTGAAGTTCAAGTCTCAGGCCTGATGGCTTAAAACTCACGCTGGGTGTGTGTGTGTGCATGCTCAAGATCCCGAGAGGAGAATGGAGAAGGGATTGTGGCGTAGCCATTCCCTCTGGGGGGTGAGTTTTTGCTTTCTGTCTCTATTTCTGTCTTTCTGGTGAGTGCACGCGTCTTGTAGCAAAAATCTCTCTAAAAAAAGAACAGTGAAAGTGAGAATGTCCAACCGAGAGTGAACCTCATGTAAAAGGCGGTTGCCCTCATGTGTGATGATGGTCAATGAGGGCTCCACCGTGACGGACCCTCCGCTGGAGCGTGCTGAGAAGGGGAGGGCTGTGCCTGTGGGAAGCAGGGTCTGTGTCCCCTGTCACTTATGCCCAATTTTGCGATGACACCTACAGTATTCCAAACTAGTCTATAACAAACTAAATAAAAATAAACGGAACTAAAAAATTATGGAAGGAATAACATAAGCTCCATCAACTGGCCGCTTGGAGGTGAGCCGAAAGGTTCATAAAAAATACTGTCACTCTCCAGGCTCCTTCCCGATCTCACTGTCAGCTCCTTGCTCCTCGCTTCTGCTCTTCAGCCCAAGGTCAGATTATTTACCCACATCATCTGCACCTGGCCTACTGCGTTTGCATCTGGGACCATCTGTATGCAGGAAAAGAGAAAAGCAGCAGAGGTTCACTCCCCACTGCAGGGACCACAGGACGTGGTGGGTGTCTGGGGCCTGGTGCCGCAGGACTGCTTCAGAAGGGGCCCGAGGAATGGAGCCAGCAGCAAACTGCTTCCACATGCTTGGGGCATTCGAGTGTGTCCAGTCCCAGGAGCCCGGGGGAGATATCGCAGAGTCTGAGTGGAGGTTCCTTGGCTGTTTCCATTAGCACCAAAGTCTCTTCTGGTTGAAACCTGTCTGGGTTCCAGGCCATAGGCTGCTGGGGGAACAGTGAATTCACCGTCACTCCAGTGCTGTTTACACACATAGAGGAAATTTATAGGAAACAGTGACATTGGACTGGGGGAAGATTTCACATTACTAAACTTCCACTTTCAGACTAGGAAAAGAACCAAGGAAGCCCCAAAGCGATCAGAAAGAATGAAATAATAGAGATAAGAGCTGAAATCAACGAACCCCAGTGTGAAGAACTGAACAGAAAGAGAGAGAAATAAGCACCTGAATCTGGTTGTTTGAATAAATAAATAAATTGATAAAACTCTGGTCACTAGCAAAGACAAAAGACGGAAGACACAGTCATTGGGATGAGGAACAAAGCGGGTCTCACTGCAGACCCTGAGAAGACACTGAGGGGTGCCGCAGACCTAAACTTCACACCTTCGATGTGCAGACCCACTTCTCAAAAGCCACGGGCAACACACACAAACACAATTGCACAACGCAACCAAAAAGCAATAGATAACCTGAAAATTCTCAGAGCTACTGACGAAACTGAGTTCATCCATAATACTGTGTTGTCAGAAAAGTCAAGACACATTCTTGCATAGAAAAAACACAGAAAAGAAATACATCATGACTTCAACGATCCAATACGTTCCCAATAAAAAATGTGCATGCCTCAATGTTCTCATTGGCAAATTTCCTGTTAAATACTACACCTGTAAGAAGAATGAGCACCAATTTACACAACGTATCTTTTCCACATCACAGAAAACAAGACACTGTCTCGGAGAAAATATTTTCCAATTGAATAACTAAAATGTTTGTGTTTTTAGAATATGTAAAGAAATCGAGTGTCCTCACTCTGTGACTGAAACTAATTCACTAAAGGATACAGAAACACAATATATAGGTGTAAATACTAGCTATAGTGTGTGTGCAAGAGGAGGGTCTGAGGAAGGACACTTAGAAGAAAAAGAGGGAGGGAAAATATTGATAGCACAAAGAAATGTGGTATTATCTGTTGAAGATATTTTGTAGTTTTATCAACTGTTTTAGGGAGAAATGTTCGCCTGTCGAAATATCCATTTTGTAAGGCAAAGAATAATGTGACTGAATGTATAAAATAAAATGAAAGGAAAAACAAATTAATAAAAAAATAAAATTAGGCAAGATATTTGAATGACAAGTTCACTAACAGAGTCATATGAGTAGCAAATTAGCCCATGGGAAGATGTGCACGGTCCTTAGTAACTAGGAAAATGCAAAGGAAAATCATGAGATGCCAGGGCACACTCATCAGGAAGTCAGCAATGGACAAGGTGGGCCGAGCCACGCGGAGGAGATGAGAGTGGCTCACTGGAACTCGCGCACACTCGGACGGCAATACGATGTGATGCAACACGTGTGGAAAGCATTTTGCTAGGGTTTTGTTTTTTTTTTCCTTGGGGGGGGGCGTTGTTATAGGGTGCATACATTCGCCAGAGAGAAAGTGAGAAATCACTCCCCATTGGCAAATTTCCTGTTAAATACTACACCTGTAAGAAGAATGAGCACCAATTTACACAACGTATCTTTTCCACATCACAGAAAACAAGACACTGTCTCGGAGAAAATATTTTCCAATTGAATAACTAAAATGTTTGTGTTTTTAGAATATGTAAAGAAATCGAGTGTCCTCACTCTGTGACTGAAACTAATTCACTAAAGGATACAGAAACACAATATATAGGTGTAAATACTAGCTATAGTGTGTGTGCAAGAGGAGGGTCTGAGGAAGGACACTTAGAAGAAAAAGAGGGAGGCAAAGTATTGATGGCACAAAGAAATGTGGTATTATCTGTTGAAGATATTTTGTAGTTTTATCAACTGTTTTAGGGAGAAATGTTCGCCTGTCGAAATATCCATTTTGTAAGGCAAAGAATAATGTGACTGAATGTATAAAATAAAATGAAAGGAAAAACAAATTAATAAAAAAATAAAATTAGGCAAGATATTTGAATGACAAGTTCACTAACAGAGTCATATGAGTAGCAAATTAGCCCATGGGAAGATGTGCACGGTCCTTAGTAACTAGGAAAATGCAAAGGAAAATCATGAGATGCCAGGGCACACTCATCAGGAAGTCAGCAATGGACAAGGTGGGCCGAGCCACGCGGAGGAGATGAGAGTGGCTCACTGGAACTCGCGCACACTCGGACGGCAATACGATGTGATGCAACACGTGTGGAAAGCATTTTGCTAGGGTTTTGTTTTTTTTTTCCTTGGGGGGGGGCGTTGTTATAGGGTGCATACATTCGCCAGAGAGAAAGTGAGAAATCACTCCCTTGGGGGAATGGCTATGCCACCATCCCTTCTTCTCCATACTCTTCTCAGGAGTTTGATCACACACTCGCCTGGCATGACGTTTAAACCACTGGGTCCAGGACTTAAACCTTGGAGTGGGCCCTGTGGGAGCCAGCACTTAACCACCGCGATGCTGGCTGGCCCCCAATCTGCCAAGGGGCCTGTGAAACAAGAAACACAACAAAAACATAGAAGTTGCTTCATGATAGGCTGACTCTGTAATGGCCGGTGAAGGGGCCAGTGCAGCTGAAATCTGGGCGCTGGAGGCTTGAAAACACATCAGGACAAAGTGTGTGTGCGTGCCTGCGCCATAGTCCGGACCAGGAGGACTGGGGAAAAGGACTGTGGCATGACTACGCCCCGTTGCGAAGTGCTTTCTCTGTCTCTCTCTCACACACAATTGCATATGCCCTCTGCTAATTAAAAAAAAGGTTACTTCAACGTGAGACCTGACTAATCACCATGAATATGGGTACTGGTCTAAGTGTCAAGAGAAAAGCATTTCCTGTTACCAGACTGG
Source organism: Tupaia belangeri chinensis (assembly GCF_000334495.1). Taxonomy (NCBI): domain Eukaryota; kingdom Metazoa; phylum Chordata; class Mammalia; order Scandentia; family Tupaiidae; genus Tupaia; species Tupaia belangeri. The sequence continues at coordinate 3,769,184 of NW_006160165.1, read as the reverse complement.
CTAAGCTTTATTGGGGAAAATGATGAAAGATAATGAAGAATTAGATGTGAACAAGTAAAACTGTAAATCTGAGCTGTTAAATTCAAGTGTGGGAGAATGATTAAGGTCTTGATGTTGACTTTGACAGAGGCGGTATCGGACACAGCAATGGATTATCATGTAATACGTACTTGCCTGTGTGAAACTTTTACTTGGACAGAACCAGTAGCTTTTCAATAACTCATGTAATACCTACTTTTAAAAAATATCTTCCCTGAGACCAGCAGTTGCACGGTAGTTAAAGTGCTGGACTCCCACATGGCTCGCTCCAAGGTTCAAGTCCCAGACCTGGAGGCTTGAAAATCACACCAGGCACATATGCACGTGTGTCCAAAATTCCAAAGGGAGAAAGGAGGAGAAGGGACTGTGGCATGGCCACCTCCTGGGGGGGGTGTGTGTGTGTGTGATTTATCACTTTCCCTCTCTCTCTGGGGAGCACGCATGCTCTATGGCAAACACATAAAAAAATATTCTTCCTGGTATTTCTAGAAAAGTAGATCTTCAAATGATGTGTTAAGTCATCACTAATGAGAAATGTTTAAGTATAACTTTCTTATCTTACTGCATTGAGTAACCATTGCTTTAAAAAGTCTATGTAGCAATGGTAGTTAAAGCACTGCATTCCCACATGGCCAACTATGATTTGAGTCCTGGACCCAGTGGCTTGCTTTCTCACTTTTTCTTTCTCTCTCTGGTCAAATAATAATAATAATAATAACAACAACAACAAATGGAATTAAATAAATAATTCTTAAAATAAGTCTATGTGTAAGTGCTTACTTCCATTTCTTAGTCTGGCAGCGACCTCACAGGAGCTTCTTCCCAGCAGAGAGCACTTATTTTTGACGAATGGAACGTCTAATTTCCCTGCCTGTGAATGGGCTCTGATTTTCAGGGTCGCCGTGCCCCACTCTGCCCATTCAAGCTGCTGAAATGGCTACATCGTTCCTGTTAACAGTCCTTTCATATTGATTCTCTCACCATATGCAGCAGTGGTTTTCAGGTCACAGTAATAACATGTATTTTCCAGCAAATGCCATTATTTTGAAAATATTCGAAATTTCATTCTAACTAAAGTTACCTATTTTGACTTTTTAGGACAGGATCTCATTTCAGAGAATGCCTCAGAGTATTTTTTGAGACTGGGAATATTACTACACTGTGACAAAGGCAAAACCTGGCATCGTTATTTCATACTGAAGTCTGAATGGGCACTCTAAAGCGGAGCTAGGTATATTTAAACCGAGGATTTTGAGCTGGTTAGATAATGACAACAACTGCTTTGTCTCATGAACATGTCCTGTATGGAATATCAATAAAAACTGCATCTGGCGCCAATTTGTACAAGTATTTCCACCAAACTATTCCACCAGTGCTATATCCAATAGACTCCACTTCACTATAAGATACGTCTTGGTTTGGTCAATATCCTACACAGTTACCCTGTCTTTGGCAATGTAAGTATTCAGTTCTAGGCTAATTCTGCCTGGAATGTACTGCACTGGGGACTAGGGACAGATCACCAAGCTAGTGTTCAGTGAGCCTAGTGTTCTGATGGTCGTGTCCACTGCTTACTCATTAGACTTCAACGTGCAGGTCATGCAATCATTGAAGGAACACATGAGACCCTATATTACCACATCCATTAACACGAAGACTATGGACTGAATGTCCGTGTCCTCCAAAAGTTCACATGCTGAGCCTCCCATTTCCGTTTTTATTTGGAGATGGAATCTTTGAAACGTAATTATGGTAAACCGAGGTAATAAGGCCGGGGCCCTGATCCAATAGCATTAGTGTATGTGTAAGTAGAGATAGCAGATAGCTCACACCTCCCCTACCTCCCATCCTCACCCCGCTGCATGCTTGCACTATGGAAAGCCATAGTGTCATGTGAGCACACAGTGAGAAGGCAGCCCTCTGCCACCATGGGCAGAGTCTAGACTGGACACCAGCCCTGTTGCTATCTTAGCGTGGACTTCCCAGCCTCCAGAGCTGGGAGGACATGAATGCATGTTGTTTAACACTTCCAGTCTGTAGTTTTATATTACAGCAGCCTGAGCAGGACACTGACGACTGACAGCTCTGACTGCAATACCAAAGAGGTCTAGTTCAGCTAAGATATCTGCAACCTCTTCGGCGAAGGCTGAGCAAGTGCAGAACATGAAAAGGATAAGTTGGGAACGAGAATTTAACTTACACACATGAAATTTTGGACTTTTAGCTCAGAAAGGCAAGATAATCAGATTTGGGATTTCCAATTCTTTTGGAAATGAGTACCTCTGGACATTATAATTTACAAGGCATATTAATCTTTGAACTTTCATTTCTCATCAGGAAATTAATAATGGAAGATTTATAGTCAAATACAGGAAATATCTAGGCTACTGAGATTTTATTATTAGAACTATTTAGTTTTATTTTAACATTTTCATTTATTCTGGTGGCAGAATCTCTGATGAGCTACATTGGATAATATGTCAGGACAAGGTCTGGCATAGGAACCAGAATGCTGCTCTTTCAGCCTTGGTGTAGCGCGGACTTGGAATAGAGTAAAAGGAGGAAGGAAACCGTTTCAGAATGGGTACAACATCTATATTGCTTATCAGTGGTCCCGAGATGCACCAGGAAACAATGAGATGCTCATGAAGATGGGGGAAGGAACACTGTAAAGACTGAAGGTATTCTCGTGGGGGTCCCGTTACACCCCTTGTTACTAACGGTCTTAGAGATGAGTCCCTCAGATTCTGCAGAGTCAGATGAGGATGCTTCCTTCACCTTCTTCTCTGAGGCGCCCTTAGAGACGGAGAGAGTGTGACACTCTGGACCACTCTCTCACCCCAAGTACTACCTAAGTGAAGGGCAAGGGATGAACTGATCTAATCAGTAGTTTGGGGGAGAAGAAAACAAAACAGCATTTTTCACTGCTTGTGATCAAATTGCCTGTAAAGTAACAGTTGCTTTCTTTTGCTTCTTTGAGTACCAGAATTTAAAGTCTGGGATTGAATTTCTTTCAATGAAATTTGAAATTCCAGGACTGAATTGTTTATAGACCCTCACAATTATATTAAGAATACAATGCAACTGACAAAATGTTGAACTCATGTTGCAAATAGCTTCCTGTCTGTTTTCCTGGAATAGCCATAATCACCCGGTTTCATTTGCTTCATACTGAATGCTTGCTCAGTGAAATTACATATTTGTTTTAAGTCATTTGGGCTGGTCAGCTTGGGGTATTTATTTCCAAGACTGTTAGGGAGTTATTAAAGACTTTTGATTTTCATTTTTCATGTTGTTTTAAATGAAAATGTGCAGTTCTCCATTTGCAGACATCCCTTTTTCCTTGAGCACTTTCCAGAGGTCATGACCGACCCAGCCTCCTGCCATCCCCAGCGATCTTTTCACTACTGTGTTGATCTGCAAGGTGACTGGCGAGGAGGGTGGAATGAACTCAGTCCAGCAAACTCCACAAAATAATGGAGACAGCAAAGACAACTTAGAGTGCAGGGCCCACCCTCGGAGTTCACGGGTCTCCAGAAGCTTCCCTGCTCACCTGATGTCACAGTGCTGTTCCGGTGCCCTGGGCCTGGCTGGCCTATAGATATGCTGGCAATCCAACAGGAGGTGTCGCGTCACAGCAAGAAAGAGAAAGGAGCAACGGCAGTGCCTGGGCCCGTGGCAGTCCAAGTCTCGCGTCTGCGGTGGTTAGTGGTTTGGAGCGCCCTCTGGGATGAGGTGTGAGATGTGGCCCAGCACCTGGCTCCTTGGAACCTGTCTTCTCTGCTATGAAACAGGAACAGCGGTACTAACAAAACTCACAGGGTGTTCTGAGGAGCCAACGAGCTTGGTGACGACCTTTGCATGGGAGTAAGTACTGATAAATATTGTTTAGGGAGAGCTAAGTTACGGCTCAGGGCAACTGTAAATTCCATAAGAACCAAGGTCAGTGTAATGAGGGTCACTAGCAGGGATAAGAACCAAGGTCTGTGTAATGAGGGTCACTACCTCGGGGTGTCAGCTACGACGAGCAGGATCGCGGACACAAAGCGCGGAGTTGAGAGCTGTGCTCAGCAGGCACACGGCAGCACCCAGTGGAGCGCTGCTGCCAACCCCCAAGCCGAAGCCACAGGCTGACTGAGCAAAATGCTCGCGTGAAATAAGAGAATGAACAACTAGTGAGGGAATGAACGAATGGCAGGAAAATCCTCTCCCCTGGCATCCCTTGGTGGAGTAGAAATTAAGATCTGAGATGAATTACAAAAGCAAACATCCAAGTCACCTTCCATTACCTGTCTCCGTTTAAAATGTCTTTCCCCTAACACTATCAGAAAAGCAGGGAATGGAACCAGGTCAAGGATTGGCCATCCAAGAGCAAAAACCACCGCCCTCTGGTGGTGGTGGTGTTCGTGGGAGCCCTGCCTCGCCCACCCACTCACTGTGGCAGCTTTCTGCTACAAAGGCCAAGAAGTCGATGGTATCTACACTTTGGTCCCTTATAGAAAACCTTTTCAGTTCCCAGAGCAGATTATGGGGGAATTGTGATGCTTCACTCACTGTGTGGCACAAGAGAGCTCAAATAGGGATATATTTGATTATGCCAAAGCTGAAATTGCTTCTAGAAGCTGTTAATCAAGCTTCTTTCTCTCTTATTTCACTGAAAAGACACAGGTTCTCTCTCCTAGCAAACTTCGTTAAATCTTGGATAGTCAGCTAACCCTACGGAGCAGTCTCGGCACAAAGAACATGGTTAGATTTGGCAAAATAGTTTATCCTTTGCCAATTAAAGCTGTTGCAATATTCAATCTCCCCTGACCATACAAATTCACGTTTCTCTTAAAGATGACTTGGGGCCAGCAGATGGCCTAGTGGTTGTATCGCTGGACTCCCACGTGGTCAACCATGGTTCGAGTTCCAGACCTGGTGGCTTGAGAATCACATGGAGTGCATGTGCGTGCCCAAGATCCCAGGAGGAGAATGCAGGAGAAGGGGTTGCAAAGTGGCCATCCCCCTGGGATGATTTCTCACTCTCCGTCTCACTGTCTCTGTCTCTCTCCGATGACCACACACACCATAAAGCAAGAACCTCTAAAAATAAATAAATAAATGAACAAAATAAAAGATGGCTTGATGGTGACTGGCATCACTGCTGGAACAGGGGAACTGTCCGCGTAGTTCAGCACAGAATAACTCCAGTCAGCGTCTGCCACCTGGAAGCCTCTGCCCGTTGGTTTCCAGCCAATAAGCTGAACGTGTCTTCTTTCAGCCTGTCCCCACACTCGGGTTAACACCAGGCTGTTCTCTCACACTGCAGTCTTTCAGCAACAACTGTGCCATTGAAACAAGCTAAATGGTTCAGACTGGTTCTAAGAGGGATTTCTTCCAGCAACAATCCTCAACAGCTCACAGCCCCGCCCCGGCCAAGGATAACTAAATACCCCGGTGCCTTCACGGGACAAGCCCTTCAGTCCCTACCACGTAAGTTCACCTCATTGAAGAGCCAATCTCTCCATTTAGTGAGGTTGTCCTCCTCTTCCTTGCCAACCACAAATAATCCCTTAAATGAATGATGGGCATGACCCAGAGAAGCTTGCCACTCAGCCTCTAGAGTCGGACCCCAAAAGATACCCTTCCTGATCCTGGACGAGGGCAGAGTTAGCAGGCTGAGAAGGGAGGCGATACCTATGGTGACCAAACCTGGCATAGTGCTGGATGGCTCCATGGAAAATGTGTCACGTTACAAAGTTACAAGGAGTACAGGATATCCAAGAAAGTCTGGGGGCAGGTGGCTGGAACCTTACGAGACATGTCCTTTAAAGACTTCTCAAAACCATTTCTTTCCTGCATAGCCTCCTATAATTCTTTGTCTCAATCCTGTAATTCATAAGGAAAAAAAAAAAGCATGCTAGCATTGTATTATTCAACACACTGAGCGGACACACTCTTGGTGGAGAGAGACGACATTGACAGCAGTTCAAATGCACAAGAAGGGCTTTTACATAAAGAGGCTTTTCCTGACCGCAGCGACATGTGTGTTCTCGGGAAAGGATGGCACACCTTTCCACAGAGCCGGCACTGTCGATTGCTCCCTCCTGAAATGCTCTCGGCTGCTCTGCCACTGCGTTGGCTGATGGAAACATGGGGACCCCAGTTCCAGGTTACTCTGTTGAGAACTGCAAGCTTCCTTTCTTGTCCCTTGGCCCTGAGCCACTAGTGAGATGGCTCGGCTGTTCGCTGCAGAGAGACTGGTGCACCTGACATTTGAGAGGAGGCGCCATCCTGCAGGTCGAGGGCTTGAATGTATGACACATGGGTGACAAAACCGTCTCATACATAAGCCTCTCCCCCCCACCCCCAGTCCTTAGCTAGCACCAGCCTCTTCTAATACATGGATGCCAGAGTAGAACAGAGCCAAGCAAGAATTTCCCCAATAACCTCAGTTGACCCACAGAACTGGGAGAAATACTGGGTAGTCAAAAACATCATGATGTATTTTGCACAGAAAATACATCATAATGTTTTTGACTACCCAGTCGTAAATGACTATTTTATGCCACTATGTTTTGGAATGGGCTGGTATTTGGACAACTGAGCTGGAAAGATACATTTCCGTTCCTGTTACATGTTTACAGTACTCGCCTCTGGGGAGGACACTTCGTTACCCTTTTGATGTTGGTCTCAGCCACGTGACTGCTTTTAACCAGTGGAATACAGGGGAGTAGCACAGGTCACATGCCAAAGAGACTGTCACTCATTCAACCCTCTCTCTTTCCTTTGACATGGGAAGGGAATGCCTCAGAATTGAACTGGTCCTTAGACCTGATTCCTGTAATGAAAAAAGACCACGATCGGGGCTGATTGTGCCCAGGTGTGCTATTTCTAAACTGCAGGGCAATGTGATTTAAGAAAGAGAGAAACATTTGTTGTTGCTAGCCACGGAATGGGTTTTTTGTTTGTTTGTTTTACAGAATATGTTGAGAAGAAAGGGCTTTCACAATGCTATCGATAAAAGTTTTTTCAAAACTTTTATTTTTAAAATTATTTTATTTAACTTTATTTATTTTAAGTTGACCAGAGAGGGACAGAGTGTGTGAGAGAGAGAGAGAGAGAAAGGGAAGCGAGAAAGCAAGCTGCCAGGTCCAGGACTTGAACTGCAGTCGGTCATGTGGGAGTCCAGTGACCCTAGCCACCATGACACCTGCCGGCCCCAGGATGCTTTTTCTTAGGCCTTTCATGCCAAGAAGTAAGCCTGAGGTTGTGCAGGAACTTGCAGAGCCACTTAAGCTCTGACAGTTTAAAAGTGCAAGAAACAGTCTCCACTCTCTGCCACGTGAAAGCAGGGGCAGGTGCATTTGGTGCGTGGACTGGTGGACTGCAGCTCTGAAGCCCCTGGACTCGTGAGGATGAGCAACATCCTGGACACCCCACCGCAGTCTAGTCCTTGTGTGGTCAATGTATTACATGGGGTCTACTGGAAGCTCAGAGAAGAGATACACACACACCTGGGATTTCATTAATGGTCTTCCCAAGCACAGGACACCTGAGAGAATTTTTAAGAATAAGTAGAAAGGATGCTAGGATTTCAGAAACAAAGCCCCAGAATTTCTGAAACCATGTGATGCATACAAGTGAATTATATTCCTTTCCTGTAGCATAAGAAGAACCAACGAGCACAAACCTCATGTGCTCAGCTCTGCTACCTACTGACGCCATACGAACACACACACACGGCTGCTCTGGTCAGCTAGGGCTCCCACAGCGAGGTGCAGGGACTGAGCAGCTCACACACAGAAGTGACCTCTCAGTCAGAGACCAGGAGCCCAAGAGCAAGGTGCCAGTCAGCTCAGTTCTGGTGAGGGTCCTGTCCTAGTTGACAGACAGCATCTACGTTTTGCTGTGTTCTCATGTGGCCAAGAGAGATGGTGGGGAGAGGAAGGAGAGCTCTTCAGTGTCTTCTTGTAAGGACATGAATTCTATCATAACAAGGTCATATTGTCATGACCCCATTTAACCTTAACTACTTCGTACTAGCCCTTCTCCAAAGACAGTCATGCAGGGCATCACGACTTCGAAATACGAATTCTGGGGGCCAGAGGAGACACAGTGCAGTTCACAGCAACAGATAATCCAATTAAGTGCCGTGATTTGCACATAATAGTTTGATTCTACTGCTCTCTTAACTGTTCCTCATATATCTACACTTGTGTCTCTTGCCATTGGAGACAAAGTCTTTCCATCTTTGCATCCTATTGTATTACCCGAGGAATACAAGAAGAAGAAAATGTCAGCAAGCAATTCTCCTGTACTTAATGTAAACAATATCCTCTCAACTAACGCACTTCCCCAGTTTCAGTTAGGAAGACTTGGGGTCATACAGTTTTTAATGGCAAGACCCCATGGAGATTTACAGTGTCATCTTGTCCGTCCACAAATCCAAGGGGATGCCTGTCATCTGCATGTGTCACTACGCTGCAGTAGACACTGCTCAATTGAGCGGCTGCAAGACGGAGCGACCGCTGTCTTAGATGACTGTCCTGACTGTACTCTTCTGAACCCTAACAAACTCACTTACTCTGGCAGGGTTGCTGTCTTAGATGACTGTCCTGACTGTACCCTTCTGAACCCTAACAAAGTCACTTACTCTGGCAGGGTTCTACTCAGCTAAGATCGGTGGTATGAATGTCGAAGATAAACATTTTGCATACGAATGATACATCCTGTTTTCTGAAGTTTTGGCAACCCCGAATGCCTGCTAAAGTGTATTTCCAAACACTGCTTTTGGAATGGTGCTTCATTGCCAGGGGGTTCAAACCTCCGACGGGGTCTGAATACTCAAGAAATATTACATTATGTTACTTCTTGATGAAACAGGATATTGATTGCATCTTATTCAGGTTCTATAGAAACAGCTGAGCTCTGCGTGAATCAATGTTTTGTTTTGTTTCTTTGTGTATGGTATTATTCCGAACTTCCATGTTTCAGTTAAGAGAGATGGTGACAACTTTCTACTGAAATCAAAATCAATTAAAAATCCCATTTCCGCTTTGTCCATCACTGCAGACAGGGGTGATAGGAAGAAATTACCTTCTTTTTAAATAACAGAATGTTCAGAGAAATGCGCCGATTTTTTCAAAAGTCTCATTTCACATTCCCACTATTCTTTTTTTTTACCCATACTTCGTAAAGTATGCCTGTAGTCTCTTTTTTATACAGCTTCATTATTTTACATGAACAACCACTAATTTATAATTTGAAGTTCATTCTGAAAATCTTCGTTAAACACCTCCAGTGCACAAGTACCGTGACTGAGTAAGGTAAGGGGCTCAGCAGCAGTCCAGTCCATGAGAGATGCACGCACATGAAAAGCCTCACTTCACTGTAGAGGTACTAATTGTGCACGCCATTTAGAGAAAAATTAACCTCGATAATGTGTGTGTATGTATATATTTCAAACAAGATCTGGAAAACTACAAAAGTCAATTGTAAAAATAATTCTCTAACCATCATGATATATACTAACTAGCGCATGTGCACACGTATGTACACACAGCCACGTTTCCCGGCCTCTTCCGAGGGAATAGAGCAATTCAGTAGTTGTGTGTTGGAATCGATTAACATTCACATGGCTGCTAAAGGTTCAGACGAGGCTACCCTTTTTTTTTAGCAGAGGCTACTGAGGGGCTTTTATGGCAGAGCATCTCTGATGTCATGGTTCCAAGACACTTTGACAAAATGAGCAAAAGAAAATGCCCCTTTTTAGAAAACCATTTATGAATGGAGATGAATTCTACTTTACACTCAGCGTAAGAATCCAGGGCTGCGCTTCTCAAACTTCATGTGCAATCAGCTCACCCAGAGACCCTGAAAAGTGTGCAGATCTCGATTCAGAAGCTCTGGAGTGTGTCTGGAGTTTTCTCACCTCCATCAATGACCCGTGGTTATCGAGGTACCTGCATACTTTCAAACGCATGGCTAATGGAAAACCAAATGGAACGCAGACCTCACTCCCTGTGATTCGAGGTTCCACATCAGTGGTTCTCAAGGTATTGCCGGGAACCTTCACCTTCATCACCTGGATTTTTGTTAGAAATGCAAATTCACAGGCCTCTCTCAGACCGACTTTGTTCGTCCAGCCTCAGGTGACTCCGCTGTGCACCGATGTCCAACCACCGTTGTTCCAGGCCGTGCTTGGGAAGGGAGTGACTGAAATCCACCTGCAGTTCATCAGGGCCTATGAGCACTATGTGCTCCCAGCAGGGGAACTGTAGGACAGTCATTATTTGTTAATACCACTCTCTAATGAATTGTATATGAAACTGCAAACCAGGGGGTCTGTGGTAAATTTGGGAATCTATTCTTTTAAGCTTATATACGAACAGGTTTGCAACTCATTGACCCAAAGGCCACTTGACTTGTACTTTAAGGAGTGGGAGCACTGACTTTTTTTGCTTGTTTGTTGTACAGCAAAGCTGAAAGTTTATTGGAAAAACAGGTTCTAAGAAGGGAGGGGTACTGGAAAATGGGTTGCTGTAGAGGAGATGGGGCAAGGGGTATTTATTTAGGTTCCAGGGGCTTTGTTCAGACTTGCTTTAGGTGGGGGTTGGGCATGCACTCCCCTCATGGTGGGAAAGGGCATGTGCTGGGTGGGTCCAGTGATTTTCCTAGTTCTGGAGTGGGTACACGGTCAGGAGATTCTTTGTCTAGAAGCATTGGCTATACAGTCATTATTTTATCCTCTTCCTGGAATGTGGTGGGAGAGGATAAAGCCTTTGTTTTCGGTCTAGGTCAGGGTGCCTAGGTTAGTCACTGAGCCACCACTGCAAGAGGTCTCTCTGAGCAAGCAGCTGAGCTGCTGGACAGTGGCGACACCATTAACACTTATCCATTCTGTGCTTCCATTTTGAGTGTATACACTCATTCTATTTTGGGGGTCCCTGTCTTCTTCCCCATTCCTCCTCTGTAGAAGAATCCCTAACTGCTATTAGGGAGCGCAAGGGTCTAAGAACATTCTGACTTCTTGCGGAAACTGGGTGATGATGGGAGAGTGGGGGGAAGAGGCAGCAGTTCAAGTTTCGCTACCAGAGTTGATTTTTAATACACAAACCATAATGCATGAGACAGACAGTCACTAACAAGCCAAGCATCTCTGAGAACTCGCAGTAAATTTCCACCTGGGGTGCAGAGAGAGAGAGAAGGAGCTGTCCCTGCCAAAGGCACCTTCATGTGCAAAACCCAGCAAGATGACACCTCTGCTCTTACTTCAAACCCCACACAACTAATTCCTATATTCAGATTTATTATTGATTTATTCTCCCTATGAAATGCCAAACTTTGCAGTTATTCCCTATAAAGTAGGAGCCAGTGTGCTTATTATCTCACTTGTAAGTATCTTTTACATTTTTAAACACAAATGACTATCTGACATATGCGTTCTCCAGGTTCAACATAACCCTTCATTAGGAGGTTGAGCGGTTGCATGTATCTTATGTCCTGTTAGTGCTTCAACATAGATGGCTTGGGTGGACCTCACATGTTTACTTTCTTTGTGTGTCTTTGAGAAATTTGCCTAGATGCACAATAAACAAATGATACTGCTTTTTTTTTTTTAAGAGATATTTTTGCTATAAGGTACATGCACTCATCGGAAAGACAGAGAGAGACAGAGAGACAGAATGCAAGAAATCACCCCCTGGGGGATGACTATGCTGCAATCCCTTCTCCTCCATTTTCCTCTCAGGATTTTGGGCGTGCACACACACGTGTCCGGCCTGAGTATAAACCACCAGGTCCAGGACACCTCTGCTCTTACTTCAAACCCCACACAACTAATTCCTATATTCAGATTTATTATTGATTTATTCTCCCTATGAAATGCCAAACTTTGCAGTTATTCCCTATAAAGTAGGAGCCAGTGTGCTTATTATCTTACTTGTAAGTATCTTTTACATTTTTAAACACAAATGACTATCTGACATATGCGTTCTCCAGGTTCAACATAACCCTTCATTAGGAGGTTGAGCGGTTGCATGTATCTTATGTCCTGTTAGTGCTTCAACATAGATGGCTTGGGTGGACCTCACATGTTTACTTTCTTTGTGTGTCTTTGAGAAATTTGCCTAGATGCACAATAAACAAATGATACTGCTTTTTTTTTTTTAAGAGATATTTTTGCTATAAGGTACATGCACTCATCGGAAAGACAGAGAGAGACAGAGAGACAGAATGCAAGAAATCACCCCCTGGGGGATGACTATGCTGCAATCCCTTCTCCTCCATTTTCCTCTCAGGATTTTGGGCGTGCACACACACGTGTCCGGCCTGAGTATAAACCACCAGGTCCAGGACTCAAACTGTGGTTGACTGTGTGAGAGTCCAGCAACATGTAAACATTAAGTCATCTGCTGGCCCAAGGACTACTTTCTTGTAGAGAAACAATGTTATAAAAATTGAATATGGAATTTTAGTTATAGTTTAAATATTCTATCCTCTGCTCTGAAATATTTCAAATTTAGTGATTTATGTGTTTTGTTTTGCTTATTTTGTTTCAGTTTAGAAGCTTATTCAAACTAGTGACTCACATTGAACTAGTGAAGAAAAGTCTTCAAGTCTCTTTGAAACAAATGATTTATCAGATTTTTCCATCTTATAACTGTACACTTAGCTTTTAACCATAAATGGTAAATGCTGTACTTGTCATATTGATATTATTCTACATCGGCATTATTTTTAGATTTCAATTCATTTTATATAGGATTACCAAATGTTTTCTGGTGTTCTTTTGTCAACCCACCTTGCATTTTTTTGAATGCCTAAAAATGATAATCTCATTAGTTTTATCAAGATTAATACTACCTTCACTCAAAAGCCACCTCTGATCCCACATGACCACCTTCTTGTGCTTCTAGAACATTCTGTGGATATTCTATCCATCGGTAGCCTTCGGTGGCCATTCTTTGCCTATGCACTGTCTTCTACACTGAGAACTTTGTCAAGCTAAAGCTGAAGCAGCAGTGAAGGTAAACCAAAGGCCTGGGCTAGAACAGTCCTTATTAGCTACCTAAACTCGGTTAATATCCACTCACTAATCTCTTTAAAATGGATTCGTCGGTGAGTATTAGAAGTCAGAATAAAATCAGACTAGCGTTTCTGATGAAGCAGAAACACGTATGCACAAATACACAGCCTGAAAGGACGGTGTTGATCTGGGTGCTCACTGCAAAGGGCTGGGACACCAGGGCCGTGCCACAGGCGCACTGGTGAGGCACATGGCATGGATTTCTCCTGTAATTAGCCCACTGTCTTGCACTGTGTGCCTTAGAGCTGAATTTATCAACAAACTTCTTCTGAAGGATAGATAATAAATACTTAGCAGATATTTCACACGATGGCATGCTGCCTCTGTTGCCAGTGCAGTTCAAAGGTGGCTTCATACTTATGCCAACAGATGTTCATGGCTGTGTTCAAATAAAACTTTATTTACAAACACAACTGCTAGGCTGAGTGTGGCCTGTGAGTGTGCTGCTGACCTAAATAACATTTTTTTCATAAATATAAAGAACGAAATAATCACATATGTACACTCTTCTTTTATTACTTTATTTTCATTTGCCATAGGATGCATGTACTCACTAGTGAAAGGCAGAGAGAGGTAGGGAGAGGGAAAGTAAGAAAGCACCTCCCAGGGGCATGGTCATGCTCAATTCCTTCTTCTCCATTCTCCTTTGAGGATTCTGGGTGTATATGCACAAGCATCAAGTATGTTTTTCAAGCCCTCGGGTCTGGGCCTGGAACTATGCAGTTGGCATGTGGGATTCAGCCACTTTAGCCACCATGCCATGGGCTGGCCCATTCTCTTTTAAAATATGAGATATTATGTAAAGATCAAATGTGACTATTTAATAAGTCTTTTAAGTCTTTAAATCCAAGGAAATCTATACATTTGAGGGAACGTGGAGAAGGTTTCTAAGGCATGCTTTCAGTAAGGTTCAATAACTTTTGATAAATGTTTTGCCAGTGTATGTTATCATTTCTCAGAGTATTTCATTTACTCTAAATAGAAAGATACAAACAAGGGACCAGAAGATGGCATAATGGTTATGTTGCTGGACTTCCACATAGTCAACTGTGGTTTGAGTTCTGGACTGGGCAGCTTAAAACTCATGCCAGGTGCGTGTGTATGCATGCCCAAAATCCCAAGAGAGAAGAATGGAGGAAAGGGATTGTGGCATGGCCATCTCCCCTGGGGAGTGAATGCTTGCTTTCTTCTCTCTGGTGAGTGCATGCGCCCTATAGCAAAAATCTCTCTCTCAAACAGAAAGAAGAATACAAAGCGATGCCCAGAAAGGAAACTGGAACTCCTAGTTACAATTCTGGCAGCACACTGCACTACAGAGCAGATGAAACAGTGATCCAAGCAACAGAAGGCCTTACCTTGACAGGAAATCTGAGAAGGAGAGGCGAATGGGGTATCCATGTCGGAAGATCTTCACCACTTCCAAGACCCCGATATACTGCAGCTGAGCAGACACATAAAAGCTATCAAACATGTCGGGCAGCCTTGAGCTGTTAGGCTTGATGCAATGAACGAAGTGGAGGGTGCACCTCTGAAGTTTGCCAATAATATCCGCTAGTGATTTCTGAGGAGAGAGGCAAAACCCAACTCATTCTCCAAATGAGACACTGATAGAAAACACAGAGCTGTTTATTTAAAATCTTTAACCCTTTATCTTTAATTCACAACTTTTAGTATGCATTCATGCATTATGTGTGTTTACCTTTTGTTTTGAAGATATTCAAGTTGTCAAAAATAGAACAACGATAACCTATGTGAAAATCCTACAGTTGATATAAATGCACATTCATTTTTTTTTAATTCTCTTTTTTTTTTTTTGAGAGGTTTTTGAGATGGGGAACGTGCATTTACCAGAAAGAGAGAGACAGAGTGACAGAAGGCGAGAAATCACCCCCCAGAGGAGATGGCCATGCCGCAATCCCTTCTCCTCCATTCTCCTCTTGGGATCTTGGGCACGCATGCACACACACTCGGTGTGAGTTTAAGCCAGCAGGCCCGGGACTCAAACCGTGGTCGACTACATGGAAGTCCATTGGCATAGCCATCATGCCAACTACTGATCCTGCACATTAAATTTTTGAAATCTGAAAACTTTGCTGACCCTCAGTTGTGATGCTATAGTGATTGGATCTCCTCGTTCTAGTCTTTGAAGAAATGTAGACGCTCCTTTCTTTTTTAAGACCTGTAATAAAAACAAAAAAAAAAAAAGAAAGAAAGAAAGAAAAGAGAATGGAGAGAGGAGAAGAGGGAGGAAAGAGAAAGAAGAGCAAATTAATTTTACTAGATTCCAGTTCAGAAGAAGCAAAAACAAACAAACAAAATACTAAGACTTGCATCCATGCAAATTCATTTACAGGCAACTACAGAGAGCATGGGAGATAACAACCAGACCCACGTGACTCTCTTACTGCTCCTGTACGCTGAGGAAATGGGCAGCCACCTGTGACAGCAGCACGGCCAGCTTTCGAGGGCACGGCTATTTCATGGATCAGATCCATCCCCAGCATGCACCCATTTTAATCCAAGAACACACCTTCACTTGGTAGGGCACACCCACTGCAGTAGTCTGCTTACGATACTAACTGTTCACGTTGATTGTAAAATGTAGCTCACTCTGGGACAAAGTGTTCTATTTTATGTTATAAAAATGTGATGTTCTGATAATCATTGACTTGTTCCCTTCAAGTGAACAGAACCCAGTAACTGGATGGATGCATGGAGCTGAGGCTTAGCTGTGTTTTATTTTCCCTTCCTTTGCATCTATGTATGTAGGTACACATGTACGTGTGTGTGTGTGTGTGTGTGTGTGTGTGTGTGTGTGTGTGGAATCTTTGCAGATGAGGTCTGTGTTGCCTCCTCCTGCCTCACTGTCTTAGGAGCAGGTGCCAGCTGCTCCAGGGGGCGGGTACTCAACCCTGGACCTCCCATGTGGCCTCTGCCTGCCTGCAGCATGTGCTACGTGGCTGGGCCCTTCTGTTTAAACTACTAAAAGGGGCTAGCAGATTACTCATCAGTGGAAAATGACAGAGTGTGTTTTCTTCAATAAGTAATTAAATACAGCTTTTTTTTTGGAGAGGTTTTCGCTATAGGTCGCGTGCGCTCGCCAGACAGACAGAGAGAGACATAGAGACAGAAAGCGAGCAATCACCCCCCAGAGGAGATGGCCATGCCGCAATCCCTTCTCCTCCATTCTCCTCTCGGGCTCTTGGGCACGCACGCACATGCGCCCGGCGTGAGCTTTAAGCCACCAGGTCTGGGACATGAACCGCGGTCAACTACGTGGGAGTCCAGCAACATAGCCATTACGCTAATTGCTTTTTCTCAATAAGTAATTAAATACAGCTTTTTTTTTGGAGAGGTTTTCGCTATAGGTCGCGTGCGCTCGCCAGACAGACAGAGAGAGACATAGAGACAGAAAGCGAGCAATCACCCCCCAGAGGAGATGGCCATGCCGCAATCCCTTCTCCTCCATTCTCCTCTCGGGCTCTTGGGCACGCACGCACATGCGCCCGGCGTGAGCTTTAAGCCACCAGGTCTGGGACATGAACCGCGGTCAACTACGTGGGAGTCCAGCAACATAGCCATTACGCTAATTGCTTTTTCTCAATAAGTAATTAAATACAGCTTTTTTTTTGGAGAGGTTTTCGCTATAGGTCGCGTGCGCTCGCCAGACAGACAGAGAGAGACATAGAGACAGAAAGCGAGCAATCACCCCCCAGAGGAGATGGCCATGCCGCAATCCCTTCTCCTCCATTCTCCTCTCGGGCTCTTGGGCACGCACGCACATGCGCCCGGCGTGAGCTTTAAGCCACCAGGTCTGGGACATGAACCGCGGTCAACTACGTGGGAGTCCAGCAACATAGCCATTACGCTAATTGCTTTTTCTCAATAAGTAATTAAATACAGCTTTTTTTTTGGAGAGGTTTTCGCTATAGGTCGCGTGCGCTCGCCAGACAGACAGAGAGAGACATAGAGACAGAAAGCGAGCAATCACCCCCCAGAGGAGATGGCCATGCCGCAATCCCTTCTCCTCCATTCTCCTCTCGGGCTCTTGGGCACGCACGCACATGCGCCCGGCGTGAGCTTTAAGCCACCAGGTCTGGGACATGAACCGCGGTCAACTACGTGGGAGTCCAGCAACATAGCCATTACGCTAATTGCTTTTTCTCAATAAGTAATTAAATACAGCTTTTTTTTTGGAGAGGTTTTCGCTATAGGTCGCGTGCGCTCGCCAGACAGACAGAGAGAGACATAGAGACAGAAAGCGAGCAATCACCCCCCAGAGGAGATGGCCATGCCGCAATCCCTTCTCCTCCATTCTCCTCTCGGGCTCTTGGGCACGCACGCACATGCGCCCGGCGTGAGCTTTAAGCCACCAGGTCTGGGACATGAACCGCGGTCAACTACGTGGGAGTCCAGCAACATAGCCATTACGCTAATTGCTTTTTCTCAATAAGTAATTAAATACAGCTTTTTTTTTGGAGAGGTTTTCGCTATAGGTCGCGTGCGCTCGCCAGACAGACAGAGAGAGACATAGAGACAGAAAGCGAGCAATCACCCCCCAGAGGAGATGGCCATGCCGCAATCCCTTCTCCTCCATTCTCCTCTCGGGCTCTTGGGCACGCACGCACATGCGCCCGGCGTGAGCTTTAAGCCACCAGGTCTGGGACATGAACCGCGGTCAACTACGTGGGAGTCCAGCAACATAGCCATTACGCTAATTGCTTTTTCTCAATAAGTAATTAAATACAGCTTTTTTTTTGGAGAGGTTTTCGCTATAGGTCGCGTGCGCTCGCCAGACAGACAGAGAGAGACATAGAGACAGAAAGCGAGCAATCACCCCCCAGAGGAGATGGCCATGCCGCAATCCCTTCTCCTCCATTCTCCTCTCGGGCTCTTGGGCACGCACGCACATGCGCCCGGCGTGAGCTTTAAGCCACCAGGTCTGGGACATGAACCGCGGTCAACTACGTGGGAGTCCAGCAACATAGCCATTACGCTAATTGCTGGTTCCCAATAAGTAATTAAATACAGCTCTTAAAAGGAAAAAAATAAATCATATATAGCAAAGATTAAACCATAATGGAGATTTTTAAAAATCAGTGGAAATGAGGCAAATGGGGTGATAAAATAAAGGGCAGAACGCAACTCACTAAATTCCACCAGGGGTTAAAAGGACCCTTGGCCACTAATGCACTGTTACATTCCACCAAGTCATGCAGACTTACACCAACGCTATCTATTGATCTAAAGCTGTCGCTCTTATTTCTCTTAGAATAAAAAGGTCTTGATATTCGAAAAAATTCCAGTAAAACATTCTTGCCAATGTGGCGCTGCTACTGTTTTGATGATGGTTCGTCTCTTTCTATTAAGATGAACTGTCGAGCAGAGTGATTAATTCCACCCGACAAGGCAATGCACGACAAAGCCATTGGCCCAAGATCAACCTGTTTTCTATAAATACAAGACAAAGCATAACGCTCCGTTAAAGAGCAAGTAAAATCCTATCTTGCTGTTCACAGTGCAGATGAACAGGGATGAAGCAGTTTGAAAGAAGGAATAAGGGAAGTGAGAAATGGAGCACTTAAGGAATAATCGTAATAAATAAATCTCCATTGCTTGAAATTGAACACTCAATTTCCCTTTCTGGGTGGAGGAGCTACTGTGAATTATCTCCCTCTTGCAGTCCTTTAGGGAAAAGATTAATGGCATCTAGGCCTTGTGATGTTTAATAATTGAGGTTAAAAATTACAGTTTAGAGGTGTGCAGTGATTTCTGGCTCTTGATTTTCAGGATGATTGCAAAAGGAAGGACCAGAAGGCTTACTGAGACCTCTTCCCCCATAGAGATCGTCATTAGAAGAGTAACTCTTTGTCTTTTTTATGTACAAGACACCATTTCCTCTGCATTGAGATTGAATTCTTGAGAATATCCAGTTACAGAAAAACTGCATCCAAGGATCCCTGATTCTAGACTTTACTGACTAAAAATAAACATAAATGTATGCATGCACACATGCAAGCATACACACACACACACAAACACACACACACTTTAATACGCATTTTTGGTGCTCATCTAAAATAGAGTTGGCTTTAATTATGCTTTTATTTTAATTGGTTAGCTGAAATGTATTCCAGAAAATGGCTTCAACTGCATTGCTAAAATTGATAGTCCTGAACACCTTGCCAATTACACTTCTCATCTTTTAGAGTTTGGTAGACACAGCAAAGCAAACTGGAATACAATCTGGCTTTGGGCTCTTAGGAAAGTTAAAGCCCTCTATGCATATTTCCTGAAAGTTGAAACAACTCCTTACAGAGATTTTAGTTTTCTTTTACAAATAGAACCTTTAGGCTGTAGGTACAACCAAACTTAAGCAGGACAAATACACATTTAAAAATTAATATCATACAAAAATAAGCTGAAAATCTGCACATAGAGGGTGAAAATATTCTAGCATCTGAAAAATATGTCTTCATAAGAAATGACAATTTACTGTTTGGAGACCTAAAACTTCTGAAATGATTGGTATTAATAAAATATGGTAGCTAAGTTTCATTTCTTTATACCTGCTGTCCCTGAAGCTACTTTTCATTTATGACAAAGGTGATCTTAGAGAGGAACCAATTGTGACCAGCACCGTGCTCTGCACTGCACTGTCTCTCTCCTGTGGCTTCCTCTCTGATGATCCCACCTCAGTGGGCATCCTTTCCTCTAATTCTTTCTATTCAACTGTCATTTCCTCCCCATCCAGTCAAAACTGTGCGTTCTAAAATAGAAGCAGCAAATATACTAAGTAATCTTAGAAGCAACCAAACAAGAATCACAAAACCTCCTACCTTACTAAGTTCTAGATAATTCTTGTTTTCTCCAGTAATTGAAGAAGCTGTCATTTTCTTATTGAGCAGGGAGGATTTATGGCCACGGAATTTAAAGGAAGGATAAGAAGATACCAGGGATCCTGTTTGTGACAGTTTCGACTGGAACAAATGATGGATCACAACGTTTTCACTAGCTAGGAAATAAATAAATGATTATCGTCAGTGGCGTGAAAGTCGTTACTTACTTGCGTGTTTAACGTATCTCTCACACGAGCACTTGACCCACTGACAACGTTCCGTGTGCCCAATGAAGCCAGTGATTGAGAAGTCTTTCTCTATACCCTTGTTTCGTTTCCTCCACTGTTCATACCACGTGGCAAATTGTGACCTTCACTGCCCTTGGCCAGGGCTCCTTGGCCATGTCCCCTTCTTCCCTGCCTAAGCACTTGGTCTTTCACACTTAACCGAGTAAGGCTTACTTCTTTCCTGATTGATGGAACCAAATCTTACCTGCTCAGACCTAAGGGGATTTTTGTGCACTTGACCAAGTGATGAAGAATTATGGTTTCTGTCAGCAACTCTCCATCCCAGGAAAATATTTCCCCAGGATCTACACTGCCTTAGACTCCTGTGTAAACACCGGTGGGACCCTGCCACACTGGGTTACACTTACTGTTAGGTTAAATAAGGAAAAAGAAATGTCCTGTCTTCTAAGCTAGTTAAACTGGGAAGGTAGAAGCAAACTGATATATTTCAGACATTAGATTATACAAATATAATAATTTGGGGTCCATGTTATTTTCTTGACATCGCAGGGAGAAACTGGAGCATAGATGAGTGAATTTGAGGTTGCAAATCTGAATAGCAGAGTGAAATCCTTGTATGTGATGGTTAAAGATCTGGAAGAAACATTCCTTGTGTTGCTTTTATCTGCGTGGAGGCAAGTTAAGAGTGTTTTCTACCAAATGATGATGTCGTTACTTTCCCTGAGAATTACTGCAAAATTAAGGCATGAAATGATGTGTATAAATCACTTCAGATCACACTTCGTGCATCATACAGTAGCTATGCTTAGTAGCAAAGCAGTTAGTGTCTATCTTTTCCATGCTCAAACTATTTTGCCTGCTCAGGTGCAAAATAGGACCCATATAATATATAGCTGCAATGCCTTCAGTGGAGAAATCACTACATTAATAAACAAGCAGGGAAGCAGGGAGAACTTCCAGAGAAAGGAGATACAATTACGAAATGCCAGAGCAAAAAGAAACCCTGTGGTTTGGGGTTGAAATGAAGAGATGTCAGGATAAATTTATGATTTTTAACATAGTGCAACATTTCTCTGTATTATCTATATCTGTTCTTAAATCTCCAAGTTCTGGAAGGTCCAAAAAGCAGTAACACCCGAGCAGCAGTGAGCTCACCCAGCCCCTGAATCAACCAAGGCCTCTTGTGTAAACAGCTAATTCTAGTTCTGAGGCAAGAGAGGGAATTATTGCATGTTATTGGAGGATTCGAATGTAAGAAAATACTGAAAATATCATGAGAACCTGCAAAAAGGACACAGAGGCTAGCCAGAAGAAATTCTATTGGCAAGGTCTTAGACAACTTAAACATCAATACTGGGATAGCAATGGGTTATTATTTATCTGTGGGTCCATGGAAAATGGATGAAATAAGAACCCATGAGTTGTCACTGATAATCAATTAGCAATTGATGAGTAAAGGAGAACTGGCTGTTTTTACAGAAGAATGTCATTGTTGAAGGAAAGATGAGGTTAGAAAACACCACAATTGTAAGAGAAGCAACTGATGCAGCAGCAAGCGTCATAAGTCTATGCAAAACTAATGGGTGAAGGTCTGATGAGGAACAGAGCGTTGGCATACGTTAAGTATTAATGCACTTCCTCACAAATAACTCAACAGCAAAGGGAAAACAGCAGATTTAAATTAGGGGAAGCTGAAGGACACCACCTTGTCGGAGTGATCAGGGTCACGACATTTCAAATGGTCACTGCCTCCAAGTCTGATGCTTGGGGACACCTACTGACCCTGAGGGATTCTTGGCAAGAAAAATGCATGAACTGTCTCTAATATGAAACTATACCAAAGAGATCCAAGTGGAGGGGCACTATGAATGAAATGTTCTTTAATGCTTTAGAAATATTAATGTCACGGGAGATAAGATAGAGCTTAGAGCTGGATAACCATCTCAGCTTAAAGACTAAAGAGAAATAATAGCTAAATGCAACGAATTACCCTCAATTGGGAGGGGGGATCACTATAAAAATGATAGTGGGTAATTGCTAATGATTTTTTATGAACTCTGGATTATGGTGGTATTGTATCAATGTTTAATATTTTGATCATTTACTGAGGTTAGGTAAGATAAGGTCCTTGCACTTAAGTGCCAAGAGCAAAGCATTTAGACGTGTAGAAGCAAGTGATCAACCTTCAAGTAATTCAGAAAGTTCACGTACACATGCACACACACACACGCACACGAGAAGGGAGGGAGAGGGAACAGAATAAAAACAGAACAAAGGAAGAGTGAAAGAGAACGAAAGCAATGAATCTAGGATGAGAGCATGTAGGAGTTCTTTGTGCTAATTTTGTAAATTTAAGTTTGAAACCACTTCCAAATAATAAACGTAATTCATGTCTCATTTAACTAAGTATTAAACAACTATTCTTCATATTTATGGCATCTATGTATAAATGGACCCACAGATAAATAATGCAATTTGGGACCAGTAGGAGGCATAATGGTTATGTTGCTGGACTCCCACGCAGTTGACCGCGGTTTGAGTCCTGGATCTGCTGGCTTAAAATCACACCAGGTGCGTGTGTGTGTGTTCCTAAGATCCCAAGAGGAGAATGGAGGAGAAGGAATTGCAGTGTTGCCATTCTCTCTGGGGGGTGATTTCTTGCTTTCAGTCTCTCTGGCAAGTGCACATGCCCTATAGCACAAATCTCTCTTTCAAATAATAATAATAATAATAATAATAATAATGCAATCCATCATTCCTATAATTAAGAAAAAAACTTTAAAAAAAATTAAGGGCACTAGACATATATGTACCGAAATACATAACAAACTCTTTTCTGTGTTTTCTCTTCCTATGGTCACACTGCATGAAGACACAGGAGGGCCCCTTTTCCTGCTCACACAGGGAGAGGTTGTCATGCTTGCAGCTCTAACACCAGAGGTCAGCCAACAGCAGAGAGAGTGGGTTCCCTTGGGGCCCTGCCACCTTTTGTCTCTGAGGACCTCACGTAGGACCCCCAGTGAGGAGGCAGTTTCATCCTTTCTGTCCTGTGACAAGCGGTCACCATTTTCCCATCTCACTCTACATACACATTGAAATGGGATGTATTCCTCCCCAGGATCTATGATCATCGCAGTTTTTGCCAGTAAGATGGGATAAGCCCACTTAAGTGCCCACAATGATGAGCAGAGACACTCAGCAATAGAAGACCCAGTCACTGTTGACACGTCAGCAACGATCCCAAACCTCCTGTTCACATATGCAGCTTCAGTCTGAATTCACTCTCTGAGACTGCCTTTTTCTAAATAGAGCAGACTCTACTTGTAAACTCAGGCACAAATAGATAATCAGCTGCATTTCTCTGTGAGTCGTGCCTGCTGCAAGTTACATGACGTCACTTGGGCAAATGTCTCGTAGACATAGCTCCGTTCACAAGGGCGCTACAACAGACCTCACCGTCTTTTTCAACTGGAAGCATTTGATGACAAAGATTGAATTGGAAAGTTTAAGCAAGTACTTAGCAAAATACCTGGGAATTAATTATTATTATAGGATAATAATTTATAAATTATTATAGCTATAACAAAATATTCTTTAATAAATAACAAAATACTGATTTGATAGCTAGTGTCAAAATGTTCCACATCATAAACGACGATCACAAACATGCACTTTTTGCTTATATGACAAGATGTGTGAGCAACCATGGCTTGTGGACCCAACATGGTCCACCACCTATTTTTGTAAATAAAGTTTTATTGGAACACAGCCTTGTGCATTTGTGTGGTTTATAGCTGATTTCATG
This sequence comes from Tupaia belangeri chinensis, assembly GCF_000334495.1. Classification (NCBI taxonomy): domain Eukaryota; kingdom Metazoa; phylum Chordata; class Mammalia; order Scandentia; family Tupaiidae; genus Tupaia; species Tupaia belangeri. The sequence continues at coordinate 3,745,181 of NW_006160165.1, read as the reverse complement.
TCACGACAGGACAATTGAGTAATTCCAACAGAAACCTTGTGGCTCAGAAGCCTAAGATATTTATGCTCTAGCTCTTGAGAGGAAATGCTTGCCATCTCCTATATAAATATGTAAGGGAACATTATGAATTCTGTCAAATGTATCTATACCCCAAAATATTTAGGATAAACTAAGATTCAGCTGTTTTTATTTCTCAAAACTTAACAAGTACTCACAAAAAATGACTTTAAAATACAGGGACTCTATTAAAATATGCAGAATTATAATTTCACTAGTCATCATACTCTCATCTAAATGTCTATATCCTATTATCACAAGACGAGAAAAAAAAAGAAGCAAATAGCATTGCACCTGCTTCTGAAACATGCTATATATTAGATTTTCATATAAGATAGGACTCGGGTAGAAGTGCATTATAAATTAAAGTTCAAGTAATTGGAAACTAGAAGGAAGGTATTCCCAGCGATAATAAATAGGATCAATTATTTCCATGCCTTCTTTTTTCATGGTATGCTCCCACATCTTCGTTGTATCATTCATTTCAGTTAAGAGAACTCACAATAACTGTAAGTTCTATGCAGCATGCAGAGAGATCTTGTGAAATACAACATAACACAACTTAAACAGAAAGTGACGTGGATGTCTTAGTTCCAACTCCAAGGCATTCCACGAAAGGTTACCACATGCTTCTTTTCCCACGAAAGACATTGACTTCATCTCATTCACAGCAACTTAAAACATAAAATATATTATCTTTTAATTTGTTAAAAAGGCTATTGGAAAAACTTGAGTAACTATAGAACTGCAATTAAGAAAATAACTACCAGAAAGATAGAAGTGTGTATGTATATATATGTGTGTGTATATATATATATATATATATATATATAGAGAGAGAGAGAGAGAGAGAGAGAGAGAGAGGGAGAGAGAGAGAGAGGGAGAGAGAGACTTGTGTATATTACATATAAGGAAGTATACTTCTGTATCTATATAATGTATGTATATAAATTTAGCATAAATATGGTTTTACATAGATTTATGGTATATATAAATTATTAATGTTCACTAAGTAAAAGGATCCTACACATCTGTATACATATTACGTGCATATTTATAAGCATACATGTATATACAAATTTATAGGCTGCTTCTTCTTAGTGAGTGTATTTTATAGCTGCAAGTACAAAGAATAAAATACAAACTTGACTGTGGTCCAGAGTCATCTTAAGTAATGAAATTCACCCAACTCTGGCCTAAATAACTTTAGAAGCCATGTTCATCTTCATTCGTCTTCACAGAAAACTCCTGTGTCCATCGCACACTTCTATCTGCTGAAAACTCCGTTGAAGTATGATTTCCACTCCAAAATAAAATCATAGCCAATGTATAGTATGGCAAGACCCATCCCATATTATTCTAGGCAAGAGAATACAAAAGATACTTTTTCTTTTGCTTGTAAAATATTTTATAGATGACATCCAGAGATTGAGAAATAGGGGATGCATGGCATTTTAATTAGTACAGGGAAGAAAGCAATTCAACTTACTTTTCATTACAAACAGAAGATTCTGCGAAAGGGAATCTTTATTTTTTTCAATTGCTCCAACAATTTCATACATCACCTATAATAAGAGAAAATAGCATAATTACTAGTGATTATATATGACCATAAAAATAAACTCCTTTGAGGAATGACTTGACTCAGCTGAAGTATTAAATTATTCAGAAAAGACGTGTCTCCAGGTCTCCAAGTTCATACACATGCAGATACAAAGCTATCAAGGGGAGCTCTCACTTTGCATGGTAATCAGGGGCACCTCTCCCATTTCATTCTCAGTAGCTCTCTTCCAATCCCTGATTTTAAGAACAAATAGTGACGACTTGCACCCGTGCAATCCCCTTGATTCTTGGAGACTCTACCTCACTTAGAAAATTCACTAAACCAACTGAAATAACTCTAACATCTTGGAAATTAAGTGGGGTTTCAGATTAAGAGACTGAATGGTCTCCTTATCAAAAGGGTTCTATTGGGTAATTCGCACAGTTCACGCGAAGTCTTTAAGATGAAGATGACAGGTGAGAAAATTAATTCTGGAGTTTTCCAAAGGATAATTTTACTTGCCATAGTTTACTGGTGAATACATTTAAATGACTTGGTTGTCTGGTTTTACTGGTGTCCTTGTATGGGCTAGGAGATCTGATGTCAAAGGGAGAGGTGCTGCTGCCCTTCCAAGTCTCAGCCAAGTGTGAACTCCCAGTGCAGTCGTGGGAGCAGGTCAGCCATGTTCACCTCAAGACTGACTGGCTTCATCAACTTCTTGCAGACACATCTCGAGCACAGCACCACACACAGAGTGTCACGAGCTGCCCTTTGCTCTAAGTGGACCAAGATTGGACCAGGGGAGGCAACTGGCTGATGACACCTCACCTCCCATGAGTGAGTGCGAGCCGGTGTACTCACTCCTTTGGGAATTCTCACCGGAGAGCTTAAGAGGTGGACTGGATCAGTAGCAGCAAGAGGGCACTAGACAGATGCAGAGAAAGAAGCCATGACAAAGAGTCTGTGTAGCCTATGGAATGGACCGAGAAAAGGCCAGATGGAGGACCAGCAGATGGCGTAATGGTTATGTCACTGGACTCCCACGTAGTCAACCACGGTTCAAGTCCCAGGCCCAGTGGCTTAAAACTCATGCTGGGCATGGTGCGTGCATGCCCCAAATCCCGAGAGGAACATGGAGGGGAAGGGAATAAGGCATGGCCATCCCTCTGGGGGGTGATTTCTCACTTTTTGTCTCTCACTTTTTGTCTCTCTGTTTCTCTGGTGAGCACATGAGCCCTATAGCAAGAATCTCTCTCTCTCTAAAAAAAGAAAAAAGAAAGAAAAGAAAAGGCCAGACGGTCGTGAATGAGTCTTGCTTTCTACATGGCTTCTGAGTTCTACTGCCTGAACCTTCCACCTTTACGATAAAGCCTGAGTATTCATTCTTTGCTGTCGTAAGAGCCTAAACTGTACGAAATCGAAGGTGTCCCACAAATGCCCATGTTTTCCAAATAATTTGAGTCAGAAAATTAGTCAATGTAAGTGGCAATGACAAAAAAACTAAACAATCTTTAGATACAGTGAAATTATTGCCTGCTTATCCAGTTTGCTCTTGAGCCAATATTAAATAAATTTAATACTGGCAATAGCTACTAACATTAAAATGGGAGTTCCACATTATGCTACTGTACATTGTTAAATAGGAAAATTTCTTATAGAATCCAGAACGGTGGATGCCAACCAGTGGTGATCGTGTCCTTCAGGAGATACATGGCAGTTACTGGAGCCGTAACTGGAGGAATAGATGGCAGAGACGCTGTGAACACCCTGCAGTGCCCAGGACAGCTGTCACCACGCAAACTACCTGGCTTCAAATGTCCACAGTGTTGAGGCAGAGAGGCCATGACCTGGAGGTTTGTGTTCTCTCTGCCTTCCTACACAGGGAGCAGCAATGCTCAGGAAAACCATGGAAGGAAGGTCAGCCCATCGTCGTAAGCACCGTGGACCCACATAGATTTTGCAAGGTGTTTAATGCCTCGGTTTCAGCTTTTGAATTGGTAAGACCAGGGTTAAAATAGCTTACCACATAATTACTATTGTGATACAATATAAATAAATGTGTTTTATAGACCAAAAAGGATCACTTGAAATATAAGATGTTAAAATAGTGCAGATAATCTGTATGAAAAGTCGCACTGTGTTGTCCCATTATCCAACCATGCCCACATGACTTTGGTTGAGGGTTACTCCAGTTCACTTTAGGGAATGAACTGAACACAACTGCTCTCCCACTCCTCATAATGCCAGGTATACTCGTCAAATTCTGAGAACCAGGGATTACGTTTTGGCTTCATTCCCAGCTCTCCTCAATGCTGTAGGGGTAGCATTGAGGAGAATTACATGTTTGGTAAATATCTGGCCCAAATTCCTCTATTACTCCCTTCTCTGTGCCTTCAATATTTTCCTGGTGCAAGACATTTGGGAGCACTCTACCTCCAAGCTGTCCAGATCTCCAGATCTTGTCCTCTTCTTCTCCCTTCATGAACTTGCCCTCTAATCCCAAAGGCATCTTCTGTCCCTCAATTTCCCCACAGTCTATGATAACATTGTCTCATTCTGACTTCTTTCAGAGTGACTTCAGATCTCAATATGACCTGAACTTTAAGCCCAGAAGTAGCAAAGGACACTGAGAAGCTTGGCCGTGTCTGTCATACTCAGTCATTCCTAACTCTAGCTAACAGCGTGGTCATTCAGTGGCTCCAACTGGAATCGTTTCATTTTGTCTGCTACAAATTCATGCTGAGGTCTCGAATAGACCCTGGCAGGCAGCTGAAGAGTTTCCTGATTCACCTCATAGTTATACTGCATTACAATTCTTTCAGTAACAGGTTTTTTTTTTTTTTTTTTTTTGCCTCTTTTCAAGTTGCCAGCCCCAAATTCATCCTCAATAGATGACTATGTTTCTTATTTGAAGAAAAAAATCAAGATGATCTCACTTGGAAATCTCGCAGAGCCTTTCTTGCCTCCCCATGCAGCTCTTCATTGTTTTAGGTTCACAGCCGCACATTACCTAAACAGAACTGCTCCCCACGAGGACTGGTCCCCACCATTTGACAGTGGCTTCAGGCTGTCATGCTTTTCCCTTCAGTTTCTGCTTTTTTTATACTGCCTACCTTCACAGCAGTAAAACCATTGCTTATTATTAACAGACAAATAGCCAAAAAGATGAAAACAATCTCACTTTTATTCACTTATACCCTGTTACTTGCATACACTGACCTGAGGATGCCATTTTTCCTATTCAGAATCTCTGACTTTCTTATAGAGGATCCTCCTATAGGTGGCTATAATTCTAGCATAGAACTCTAATGATTCTAAATCCCTCTCCCTCTCTCTCTCTCTCACACACACACACACCATCTGATTTTCCCTAAATACATTCCTTGTCTGTCCTTGTTGTTGTTATGGGTTCATTTTCTTTCTTTTTAAGAATTATTTAATTTTATTCATTGTAATTATTTATTTATTTTTATTTTATTGAAGTTGACCAGAGAGATAAGGAAAGTGAGAAAGCAAGGTATCAGATCCAGGACACAAAACACAGTCAGCAATGTGGGAGTCCAGCCACCTTAAACACCATGCCACCTGCCAGCCCCATGGGTTCATTTTCTAAGGGCCTTTCCTAACCTCCCTGGTGAGGGCAATGACGGTTTAGCTATCTCTACAAAGCAGAGCCTTGTTTGGCTTCCTTTAAATTTCCTGGATCTAGATCTCTCTCTCTCTCTCTCTTTGAGAAGTTTTCATCTAGTATTGCATGAAAGATTTTCTATGCCTTTTCTTTCCTCTTCACCTTTTGGGATACCCATTCTGTAGATACTTAATTGCTTAATGGTGTCCCATTAAGAGGTAAAAAGCTGTGTGAGCTCCAGGGCTGTGGTCACAGCCTTATTGCTCAGTCTAGCTGGGATGCAGCCACTCACACAGTCTCAACGGATTCAGTCCATTCTCAGGGATGTGAAGATTTCCAATCTTGGTGTAGTTTTCACTTCATCAGTTACTCTGTTCTCAAAACACATCTACAGCTGTGCATGTCCTCGAGTTAGCCAGGTCGAGTTCCTTCACTGTAGTTATGCAGCCTTGTGGATCTCTGGACTCAGGGCTGGGTGGAGTGCTGGACTCCCAAGCAGTTAAGTAAGAATGCCAACCACAGTGGTATCAGAGCCTACCAGGGATTTTTACTCATCTCTTCCCAACAAAGGGAAGTTTCTGATGATTTCAGTGTGCTGATCTCAGCTGGTGGGTGCTTCAGTGCCTTTTCTGTGCCATTTCTCTTAACTTTCAATGTTTCGAAACCTCAGATATTCCTTTGGTGATTTCAAGTGTTCTTCCTTAGAAATTTCAGTTGAAATGTACCTGGGTAATTAGTATCTTATGTCTTTATTGCAGAGTTGATAAGTGCCGGATGCTTCCCTTCTGCCATCTTGATCCCTCCTACTTTTCCTTGATTTAAAGATAAAATACTACCTGATTCCAAGTTAGTCATTTACCATAATTTCCTCAGTCGAATGAAGATTGATAGTGGCCTATAAAGGTATTTTGAAAATCTAAATAAATATGTCCCCTCATACCTATTTATTACATTCATATATTAATATAGTCTGTTCCTATAAACCTTACTTTTTTTTTTTTGAGAGGCTTTTCGCTATAGGGCGCATGCGCTCGCCAGACAGACAGAGAGAGACAGAGAGACAGAAAGCGAGAAATCACCCCCCAGAGGGGATGGTCACGCCGCAATTCCTTCTCCTCCATTCTCCTCTCGGGATCTTGGGCACTCACGCACATGTGCCCGGCGTGAGTTTTAAGCCACCGGGTCTGGGACGCGAACCGCGGTCGACTACGTGGGAGTCCAGCGACATAGCCATTACGCTAACTGCTGGTTCCCTAAACCTTACTTTTTTAAGAGACAGATTTTTGCTGTAGGGTGCGTACACTTGCCAGAGAGAGATAGAAAGCAAGAAATCACCCCTCAGGAAGGATGACCATACCACAATTCCCTCTACTCCACTCTCCTCTCAGGATTTTGGACACACACACACTCATGCCTGGCATGAGTTTTAAGCTACCGGGTCCAGGATTTGAACCACAGTCAACTACATGGGAGTCTACTGACATAACCATTACACCACATGCTGGTCCCCAAACTTACATTTTTTTAGTTAAATTTTTAAGTTTGAGATAATTGTATATTTGCATGCAGTTGTAATTAAACTTAAAGACAAATCCTATGTACACTTTACCTAGTTTATTTCAATGGTAACAAACTATCACAATTGAGATACTGACATGAAAACGCTGTAGAAATAGAGAATATTTATGTCACCACACAGATTTTATATATTGCCAATTTGACACACTCATCTCTAAAAATTCAGTTAAATCTGTTTGTATAGCCCTATTTCTGGGCTGTTTATTCTATTCATTGATCTATCCTGTTGCCACTGTCTATATTATTTGCTTTATAAAACCATGTTAAATGACATAGGTTAATGGCTCCCACCTTGTCTTTATAAAAATTATTACATCAGACTAAGAAGTTTCTGCATGGAAAAAGACACAGTAATTAGTGTGAATCGACAGCCCCCAGAATGGGAAAATATTTTTGTAAACTATGTGTCAGATAAGGGACTGATAACTAGAATTCACGAGGAACTCAAGTAGCTGTCCCGGAAAAAGATGATCAATCCTATTAAAAGATGGGAGAATGCGTTGAAAAAAACACTCTCTAAAAGACGATGTGCAAATAGCTAAAAGGCATATGAAAAAATGCTCAACATCCCTCATTGTAAGAGAAATGCAGATAAAAACAACAATGAGATACCACCTAACCCAGTCAGAATGACTAAGATTAAAAAAACAAAAAAACGATTAAGTGCTGGTGGGGATGTGGTGAAAGGGGAACACTCTTACACTGCTGGTGGGAATGTAAATTGGTCCAGCCACTGTGGAGAACAATTTGGAGATTCCTCAAAAATCTACAAATTGAACTACCATATGATCCAGCAATACCACTCCTTGGTATCTACCCAAAGGACAGAAGAATACTTAATCAGGGACCAGCAGTTAGCGTAATGGCTATGTTGTTGCACTCTCATGTAGTCAACTGCAGCTCGCGTCCTGGAACTGGCAGCTTAAAACTCACGCTGGGCGCGTGTGCGTGCATGCCCAAGATCCCAAGAGGAGAATGGAGGAGAAGGGATTGCGGTGTGGTCATCCCCCTTGGGGGATGATTTCTCCCATTACTAGCACAGACAAATATATAATTTCAAACAATTTTTTATCTTGTCTCTTAGGACCTTGCTGGGCTCATTATTTCTATAAGTCTTTTTTTAATTCTTGTTAAATTTTCTAGGATTTTATACATCATCAATTATGTCATGTGTAAATAGACAAAGATTTATTTCTTCCTTTTCAATTTGCCTTTTATTTTGTTCTCAAACTATTATATGATACTTGATATAACTTTCAGCACTACATTGAATAAGAGTGCCAAGAGCAGACATTCTTCCTTTTACTGATCTTGGGAATAAGATGTTCAGTTTTCACCATTAAATATTGGCTGGAGAATTTTTGTAGGTGCTCTTTATCAATGAGTGAGGTTTTCTCCTCTATTCCTGTTTTTCTGGGAGTTCTTATCATGAATTCACATTACATTTTACCAAATTCTTTTTTCCGTATCCACTGATAGGATCATGTTACTTTTTAAATACATATATATATATATATAAATCCCTTCTCCTCCATTCTCCTCTCAGAATCTTGGGCCCACATGCACATGGGCCTGGCATGAGTTTAAGCTACTGGGTCTGGGACTCGAACTGTGGTCAACTACATGGGAGTCCAGCGACATGGCCATTATGCCAGCTGCTGGTCCAAGGATCACGTGATTTTTCTTCATGAAAAATCACTAGCACTGTGCACCACCATGGCTCTGCCTACTTGCTACTATTTAAAAATACCTTTGCTTTTATATTCCTGAAGGATGTATACCTTTGATTTTTTTCCTCTGTGTGTCCATGTGCATGTATATTACTTCTTTGTCTGGCTTTGATATCAGAGTAATATTACCTTTATGAAATAAATTAGGAAACGTTTTCTAATTGTGTAAAGTGGTGTTAATTTTCCTTTAAGCATTTAGTAGAGTTCTCCAGTAAAGCCATTTGTAACTGTACGTTTTGGTTTGGGGAAGATTTTAAATTACAAATTCATTCTTTGATAGTTATATAGCTATTTAAACCACCTTTTTCATACTGCATTTAATGAAGTAGCTTGCCGTTTCTGAGGAATTGGACCATTTCATGTAAGCTATTAAATTTGTATGTGCAAGCTGTTATTTATGGCATTTCCCTTTTGATGTTTCTGATGTTTGCATGGTCTGTAGTAATATTTCCTGTTTTATTCCTGAGGCTGGCTTTTTTTTTTTTTTTTTTTTTTTTTTTAAGACAGACTCTGGTTATGCTGTGATACTCCTGCCTTATTCTCTGCAGAACATGGAGTACAGGTGCATGCCACCCTGCCTCACCTTCAGGCTGGACTGAATGGAACTCTGGTGTCCCATGGAGCCCCAAGCTAGAGAGCAGTGTCCAGCAGAGTGTGCCCCATGGCCGGCCTGATATTGGTTGCTTATATCTCCTTTTTTCTTTGTCATTCATACCAGAGGGTTATAATTTTTATTGGCGCTTTCAAAAGGCCAGCTCTGGATTTCACAGATTTTTTTTTTTTCAGTTCCATTCAACTCTTTGTGATTGCCTTCTGTTTGCATTCTTTGGGTTTATTTGTCCTTTGTTTCTCTAGGTTTTTGTCGTAAGATGTGTGCACTCACTGGAGAGAGACGAGACAGACACAGAGAGAGATAAGCCATCCTCCCAAGGGAAGACGGCCACACAGTCCCTTCTCCTTCATTCTCCTCTTGAGATTTTTGGGCATACAGATATGTACTCAGTGTGATTTTTCAAGGCACTGGGTCCAGCACTCAAACCATCCACCACACCACCTGCTGGCTCTAATCAATCCTGTTTTTAAGATGGTGGTTTAAATTTTTTATTTGAGACTTGCTGTATTTCTTAATACCTGCATTCAGTGCTATAAACTTCCTTTTCAGTACTGTTTTAGCCATGTCCCACAAATGTGGTATGTTGTAGTTTCATTTTCATTCAGCCCAACATATTTTTGAAAAGATTTCCTTTTTGATTCATGGATTACTTGAAAAGGCATTGTTCAGTTTTCACATATTTGGAGATTTTCCTGTTACCTTTCTGTTACTAATTTTCAGTTTGATTCCGCTCTGGTAGGAAATCTACTCTGTGTACTCTCAATTCTTTGGAATTTGTTCAGCTTTGCTTTATGGCCCAGCAAATGGATGATCTTGAAACAAGTTCAAGGGTACTTAGAGAGTATGAACTCCCTCTCTGCTGATTTAAGTGCTCTGAGAGTACTGCATGGCTCCGCTGGTGCTGGCAGTGCTGAGTTCTTCTCTGTCCTTGTTCATTTCCCAGGTGTTCTTCTATCGACTACTGCAAGGAGGTGACCACATTTCCTGCTTTACCGAGTGCTTTAGAGATTTCCTCTGTTCCCACCTGGCAGTGGAAGGGAGGCACTCCTCGCTCCTGCCCATGAGAGTGAATGTCTGGGTCTCTAGTCAGCAGTTCTCACTCTCCACCAGGCCTCCAGGCCTCCTTCCCGGAATGTGGGGAGGCCAGTGGAAGAGGACGGTCACTCTTCTCCTGCTTCACACATTGCCTCCATTAATTAGTGGGGACGGCTTGTTATTGTGGATTGAGGTGAAAGTCCTGACCCTCCACCAGGTCTCCTGGGGCATCTCCAAGTGGTGGAAACTAGGGTAAGATACAAGGTAAGAAACTTGGCACAACGAAAATCTGAAACAAACCTGTGCATTTCTAATGGTGCAACTAAAAGAAAAACTGTAATTAGAATAAGCAAAATTAAAAGATTTAAAATTTTTTTGCTTTATTTATTTATTTTTAGAGAGATTTTTGATACAGGGTGCGTGGGCTAGCTAGAGAGAGAGAGAGACAGAGGGACAGAAAGCAAGAAATCATTCCCCAAGAGGGATGGCCAATCCTGTCCCCTCCATTCTCCTCTCAGGATTTTGGGCATGCATGCACATGTGCCCAGTGTGAGTTTTAAACCACCAGGTCTGGAACTTGAACCATGGTCCACTATGTGGGAGTCCAGTGACGTAACCATTACACCATCTGCTGGTCCCTCGTTTTTTGCTTTTTTAAAAAATATAGTAAAGGAGACAGGCATGGCTAAAAAACAATTATAATCTGGAGTAAGATAACCTACGTTTTGGTTTTGTCTTAAATGGACATGGATATAAGCTCTTTGTATTACTCAGGCTTCTCTAGAGAAACAGAGCCAGTCATACAGATAACATACATACTCAAGTGTCAGCTCACGTCATTATGGGTGAGGGGTCCCATGATGCATGCCGCCTGCCAGTCAGAGTCCTCAGAAGGCCAGTGGTGTGTTCAACGGCCTGAGAGCCAGGCATCCGTGGAGTAAATTATAGTCTGGGTCCAAAGGGCTGAGAACCAGGAACACTGAGGACAGGAGACCATGTATGTCTCAGCTTAAGTTGGACACGCAGCAAATTCAGCCTCCCCTCTCCTTTTGGTTCTCTCCAGGCCCTTAACGAGTTGGACAAGACCCCCATGCTGGAGAAAGTTAGCTGCTTTGCTCAGTCCTCTACCTCAAACACTGACCTCCTGGCTACCCTCACTGACCCAGAAATAATGTTTCCAGTGCTCTGGGCACCCCACGGCCTGATGGGACTGATGCAAAGTTAACCATCACAAACAATCTTGTAGTTAATTTTGAGAATAAGATGGAAATTAAAAACCAAAAGTCTAACTTTGAGATGGATCATGCTGAATCTCTGATAAATCTTCATTACCTATAGAAAATGTCTACTTTGCCTAACAAAGTCTGTTCATATCAAGGGCATGTGTCCAGCTGTTCCCACTGCACTCTTCTGCTCACTTTCTGCTGCTCTGCTCCCAAATTCACCCGACATCGCTCCTGAGTTTCCTTTCAGTGAACTCTTGCCCACTTTTGAGCAGCCGACATCACATCTGCCTTCCATGGTCCCCCGACCCCTCGGAGGTGCTAAGTTGTAGAGCAGACTGTAAAACCTTCACAAAACCCACTTTCTGGGCTCCAGGATACACAGCTCCCAGTAGCTGGGTCGTCAAGTGGACACACTCTACCACCAAGACTGCTCATCGCCGAAATGTGGACAGTGGGGTCGGCCGGCCTCTCCCCATCTTTCCTTCTGTCTCTCTCTCTCTCTCTCTCTCCGTCTCTCTGTCTCTCTGTCTTTCCATCTCTCTGTGTGTGTGTCTTTTCTCTATCTTTGTCTGGGCATCTCTAACTGTTTCTTTTTCTTTTTCTCACAGTGGTTTTGAAAACATGTGGACAGGTTCGTTCGAACCTACATTTGTACAGTATCTACAGATTTCTAATAAATATGCCTTATTTCTGTTGAAGTTTATTTATTTACTTCTTCCATGACCAGGAGAAACAAAGGGTCAACGCCTCTGGCAAGAACTTGATGTTGCCATCTGTCCCCAGCCTCAGCTTACCCCAGATAATAGGCGCATGCTTGCCCGATATACCAGACCTCCGACACGACCTCAAGCCCTCCCACGGGGGCAGTCTCGCAGAGCATCTCACTCTCTGCTGTGTGGCTGCCTCATGCCGCTTATTCCTGTTTCTTCTCACTTTTCTAGTTTCTTTTTCTTTCTTTCAACATTTTCCCCATAGGGTGTATGCACTCACCGGAGAGAGACATAGAGAGAGAAAGTAAGAAATCACTCCCTGGGGGATGGCCATGCTGCAGTTCTTTCTCCTCTATTCTCTTGGGATTCTGGGCATGCACATACATGTGCCTGGTGTGTCTTCCAGGTCACTGGGTCTGGGACTCGAACCTAATCACCATGCTACCTGCTAGCCCCACTTCTTCCTGTTTCTAATGCTCACCTGGGCCTCCTCAGCCTTTGTTCAGCATTCTGACAATTACTGGCATAAGTATAACTCATGGAGTTGCCTCTGATCTAGTTTGAGGCTGCCAAATGGGCTGTCACCCTCTAGTAAGACCACAGCATCCACCTGCACATTATCAGCTGAAATTCACTTGCAATTTTATGAAGGGATTGCTTCCAAGTGCAACAAGTCTCCTTGGAAAGGAGAGCACGTTCTTTACTATTATTATTGTGTGCAATTACTGTATATCATTACAGCATATAAAATAAATTTTCCCAGCATGCCTGCACTGCAAATTGCTCCAGAAGAAGGTATTACCATATAGTGTCATCATCAACAGGTATGTTTCCATTTTTGTGACTCTTACATGCTTTGCTTCTCTTTCTCTCTGA
>NW_006160165.1:3728115-3731891 GCF_000334495.1 Tupaia belangeri chinensis | reverse complement strand
TCTGATTCCCTTCCTCATTCTTAGATCAGTGTCTGGACTTCACTGAAAGTACAAAAAGCACTGAAAGCACAGGACAGAAACACAGAGAAGTTGCAAAACTTTGTGGGATGGGGCCACCAGGGTTACTGGGCAATTCAAAGGGAAGTGAGCCTCAGAGCATCATGAGAGGGACTGGAGAATGTCCATGCAAGAGAAAGAATCCCTAAGAATCCATACTAGAAGTCACCTGTAGCTCTGCCATGTGGAATACCATGAGAACAAGCAATGGCCTGTCCTCCCAACCAGGCCACTTGGGGACATGCAGGGCCTCAAGGGCAGCAGGGAGTAGTTGCTGGGGGAAGGCCCTGCTGGGTCCTTCAAGGTGTCTGCTCTGCTATGGCCCTGCTCCTCTTTTCCTTGCTAGTTTGTATTTGTGGGACGAAAGAAGGCAGATATGAAAGAAACAGAAGACAGTGGCCAAGTAAAGGCTCCCCTTTCACCTGCTCTTTTTATACAACTGCACCTCAGGCTTTATTTATTTATCTCCCCCATAAAGATGGGCAGACAGGACTCATGCAGAATGTGGCAGTGTCCCTCCTGCATGTAATGGAGACATTTATATTCACACAGCTCAATGCAGATCTTTAAGGAAACTGTCCTGTACTCCAATATTTCCTTTGGAATGATTCTGTTCAATAAAATGACTCAAAAGAAAACCTGGCATTTGGCTGGGGCAGCAGCAGGCCACAGCCTCGTTTCCAAGCTATGCTGTGTGCAGATGAAGTGCAGCATGCACTTGAGAGCAGCCATGCAGGCGGCCTGGTGACGCGTCACCTAGCACGCCAGCACCACAGCACAGACACCAAGGACACACCATGCCGGCTGCGTGTGAGCAGGCACGACGCTTCCACTGTGCCTGGGACTCACAGTTCATCGAGGGACCCGGTGTCCTGGCTCCAGAGAGGAAAGGAAGGTCACAGAGGGCCAAGCCACATGCACCCTCTTTCTAACGAAGGCTGTCGGGCTGGCGAGTAACCAAGGAAACTGGGATCAAAGGCAAGAGAGCACCACAGAAATAGCTCTGTCACCCACGCTGGGGCTCAGCTCCCTGTGCTGGAGGCGAGAGCAGGTGGCTTACCCGACCTCACTGGAGGTCCAGGGGTCGGCCGGGCTGGGCAGCCGTGAGCCCCTGTGCCTGCGGCCCACCCTTCTCTGGGACCTTGCACAGAGCAGAGGCTGAGGCATGGCTGCAGCAGCTGTGCTAAACAGAGCACTTGCCAGCATCTGAAGCTTCCGGTGTTTCCCAGAATGTGGTTCTCAGAGAACCGGAGGACATTCTCTGGTGCTTCGCAGAAATGCAAGAGCTTTGCCTCAGAACCTTTTCATGATCATTTCTAAGAGTGGAGCCTAGGAACCTGTTTTCCACTAGATTGCGAAAGTTCAGGAACCATGGCCCCGGCGCCAGTGGCTTACGCTGTGTTCTGCACTCTGTCCACGACTGTGCTATCGACAAATCTAGATTAGACCAAAATCACCTGGGATTCACCTTTTAGAAATATTTTATGAAAGACAATACATGCATGTTTATAAAATTTGGAAAATACTAAAAGTAATTTCTAAAGTAAGGTGTCTCTAGCTCCCTTTTGCAGAGGTAGCCAGTCTTCATCGACCTGTGTGCATCTGTCCGGCTCCCTATGAAATCTAGGGTCACTTCCAGAGCTCTGACTCTGCACACCCGGTGCTCCAAGGTGCCTCTTACTCTCGCCCCACCTGCTCGCTGCCAAAGCTCTGCACTTTAGGTTCTATGGGGCTTTACAAGCAGGGGGCTTCTCAGAGCCTGGGCCTTCCCTTTTCTGAGGCCAGACTGCAGAAGGCGCTGGTGGGGCCTGGTGGGCAGAAGCTTAGCCTCCTCCACTGCAAAGACCCAGTCTCTTCCCTGGCCTCATTCCCACTACCTTGTCCATGGCCCTGATGTTCCTGGGCAGTCGCCATGTCTCCAGCTGCCACCTGCCCCAGCCCTTCCTAGTGGTCCCAGCTCCTCTCCCTGAGCCTCAAGAAGGAGGCTGCCTTCTCTGGTGGACAGTCTCTGGGCTGTCTCACTGTCCCCTTTCTGTCACCCTGGCTTCTCGGGCATAACCAATTTCCTGTCATCATTTCCTTCTACCCAACTCAGGGCCGTTTGTTTGTCAGGCCGGCCCTGACTGACCTCTGCTGTCCCCATTTCCTCTCTGTCCTGACGTTGGTGCGGACAGCTCAGAGGCTCCAGTCCAGAAAAGGGCACGGAGCTACCGAGCACAGCGCCGTGCCGAACTCGGGAGGAGCGGTAATGGAGCTCCTGACGGTGCAACGGGATTGATGCAGGGGCTCGAAAGGCTGATGGACGGAGACAGATAAGAACCTCATTCTCGGAGCACTGACTGTGGAAGGAGAGAGCATCTCTGCCATGAAATGAACGTCTGGAAGGACCAGAATGGACCAGCATCTGGCAGGGTGTGCTGACGCAGGTCAGAGGGAGAGGAATAGAGAGAAGCAGGCCTGGTGTGAGGCTGAGACCAGACAGATCACCGTGGGTAGTTCTCTCCAGTCCCGGCCAGAGCGGGAAGCACACGAAGGGCCCTGAGTGTCAACGCCACGTGTCACAGTCGCAGGACAGCCCGTCCTGCATCTGTAGAGACTGGCCACTTAGGCTTCTTGTGCTGCATTTCCTTCCCTGGAACACTTACCTGGCTGAGAGACCATCTTAAAATGGACACGTTAAAACACCGCTTTAGAATTAGATCATTCAGAAAGCTCACATATTCTTCCTAGTAAGGCGAGATGTGCTCTCACACGATTAATGCAGTTCTCATGTGGAGAGCGACATTTCCTGAGGCTGAAATGCAGAGTTAAAAGTTTTAATAATGCCACCTTCAAAGACACTGTAGGCATTAAGACACCCCAGATCATGGATAACTCACACGTGTTCCTGCCAACACCAGTATCTGACTCACGTAATCTGCGTATACATAGCATACGTGTCTGTATACACATATGTACCTACCTATATTGTGTCTGGGTTCTATAGCTTTATTTTTGTTTTTACTTGCTGTAGGATATGTGTACTCACTGAAGAGTGCAAGCAAGAGGGTTACAGAAGCACCCTCCGGGGGAACGGCCATGCCGTCTCTTCTCCACTCTCTTGGGACTTGGGTCATGAATGCACATGTGCCCAGGGTGTTGACAGAGCCACGGTGTTCGGGACTCCAACAGCCCACTGCCCACGTGGGATCCAGTCGCCTTAACCACCACGCGGCCAGGCTGGCCTATATAGCTGTATTTACTGATCTACTGATTTTGCACCCAGTTTCAGTGCACAATAGTGATTGCTTTATTACTTCAATAACATCAAAACGCAGCCATGGGTACTTTTTCACCACTTCTTTCTCTCTCCTCTAAGATAGAAATGGAGAGCCTTCACAGGACCTTCCTGTGCTTTCACGTGGTCTCACCAGTTATGGAGATTCTGTGCCCAGGTGTTTGTCCCCTGCTAAAAACACAGAGAGCAGGATGGGCTGCAGGGGAGAAGACACCTGGCTGCAGGGGCAGGGCTGTTCTGGGTCAGCGCCTGAGAGCAGAGAGCATAGACCTCAGAACACATCATGTCACAGGGAAGAGAGACAGGGCGATGCTCCCTCAGCGAGTCCCCAAAACAGAGCTGTGCTAACTCCTGCCCAGAGGACACATGGCAGCTGGCAGTGAGGACGGTCACAGTGTGCATGAAACAAGCACCCAGAACCCACGGTCAAGAGGAGCAGTCA
>NW_006160165.1:3723544-3728099 GCF_000334495.1 Tupaia belangeri chinensis | reverse complement strand
AGGAGGAGGGAGCGATCCCCACATCATGGGCATTCCCAATGGGCGGTCTCGAAGGAACCAAGAGCTGGCCTGAGATATGTGAAGGCCAAGTGTGTGGAACCACCCGAAGGTAGCACGGGATAATCCAGCACCTTGCTGCCCGCACCAGTCTGTGGAGGAGACGGAGGTGAACCTGGGCATGAAAAGGAAGGGAGAAGGACCCTCCGGCACGCTGCACAGTGTCGCAGAGAGGCAGGAGGAGGCTAAGTGGAAGTAAGTTTGTTGTTTTGATTATTTACAGAACTAGAAACTTAATTACTGAACAAGGTTATGCCAGTCAAAGCAAATAAGGGATTTTCTATTACCGACGAGAGGCCAGACTATGACTGGAGCGGGCTGTGTTTGTTTGGTTACAAGGAAAAGATAATGCCCGATGAGCATATTCTGAAAAGCAGTACAAGCCCAAAATAAAACTGAATCCTGACTACATGCTCCAAGTCGTGTCTGTTCACTACTAAGTACACAAAGAACAAAAATGTTCTCAAAACCATCTAGAAAATCAAGTTTTTAAAAGAGAAGGAAAAGTTTATTCTTTTACTAAGGAGAACAGCTTAGAAATAGAAATGTGTGTGGGACCAGCAGTTAGCGTAATGGCTATGTCACTGGACTCCCATGTAGTTGACCGCGGTTCGCGTCCCGGACCGGGTGGCTTAAATCACAAGCCAGGAGAGTGTGCGTGCGTGCCCAAGATCCCGAGAGGAGAATGGAGGAGAAGGGATTGCGGCGTGGCCATCCCCCCTGGGGGGGGATTTCTCGCTTTCTGTCTCTCTCTGTCTGTCTGGCGAGCAAACGCACCTCCTAGCAAAAACCTCTAAAAAAAAAAAAAGTAAAAGAAAAAAAAAAGAAAAGAAATAGAAATGTGTGTGGGACCAGCAGTTAGCGTAATGGCTATGTCACTGGACTCCCATGTAGTTGACCGCGGTTCGCGTCCCGGACCGGGTGGCTTAAATCACAAGCCAGGAGAGTGTGCGTGCGTGCCCAAGATCCCGAGAGGAGAATGGAGGAGAAGGGATTGCGGCGTGGCCATCCCCCCTGGGGGGGGATTTCTCGCTTTCTGTCTCTCTCTGTCTGTCTGGCGAGCAAACGCACCTCCTAGCAAAAACCTCTAAAAAAAAAAACAGAAAAAGAAAAAAAAAAGAAAAGAAATAGAAATGTGTGAAAGGACAGTTTATGATCAACTGATTATACAACAACAAAATCCATCCACTATTCAGATCTTATTACTAAGTCAAATCAGAGTAATCACATTTAATTTTGAAAAGGGTTCCCCCCCAAAAAAGAAAAAAAAAAGATTACAGGCTGTTAGTTTTTCCTTAAGTAAAAATATCCATTGAGTACCCATCCCTCAAGTAGTGTTAGGAGACTGCTGAAGTAATAGCCCAAGAGAGCCAGGGAGGGGGCAGGAGTTGGCCCTGGAATAAGCAGAGAGGGAAGATTCGAGCGGTGAGCAGGCATGAGTGCCACCGGACATTTGGTAAGTGCTCAGCTTTCTGGTGTGCCATGAGTTGGAAGGTGACACAAATGAGGAAACTTGGTTGGATTTATTTATTTACTTTTTTGAAGCGAGTTGATAGGAAGAGGGAGTGGGTGCCTGTGATGTGGGTGAGCTTGCTTAGTTTGCTCCTGTTTGCATTTGAAGACACCCAAGTAGAGATGCAAAAATCCACATGCAGGTTTGAAGTCCACAACAGAGCGTGAGACCTGCGACTGAGAGTCACCTCGTGCACGGAACCATGAGAGTCTGCACTTCGTATCCCGAAAAACATCAATATTCATGCAATGGCAGTAAACTCAAATCTATAATCCCTTTCTCCATCATTTCTACATGATGCAAAATATAATCCTTAGAAAAGAAGTGATTAGGATTAACAGGGGATAAAAATGTAAAACTCTGGAGGTACACTCTTAAATTCAATCTATCACATCAGAATATATGCAGATTTTAGCCAAATAAATGAATGCTCATGTTCAGTTCATGTAAACGTGTCCAATTATTTTCCATGACTGCTTTTAGCTTTCCATGTGCGGTCTGGTGAAGAACGTCCTGATTTCTTGCACAGTGGCACAGTGATCTCGCAGGATCATTGATAGTCGCAATTCCACTAAAATATTTACTTTTCCATGTAGTGATTCTATTCAATAGCTTTGCTTGTTTTTCTTCTGATTCTCTTCAAGTGTATAAATACTAACTAATAAAGAAGGTTATTAGAAACACACAGCGATGCTATTGAGAGTCCTTACTGGATATATGGATACTTTATCAAAGGTTATTTATTTATGTCTTCATGAGCAAGAGAGAGAGAGACCCCTGATCGGGTCCCATCACTGTGACCCATGCCAGCTTCGGCCGGCCCCAGAGCATGGACACATGTATGCCTGGGCTACTCAGGGAGATCTGAGAACCTGAACCTAGAACTCTCCCATGAGGGACTGCCTTGTAGAGCTCCACCTTCCGCCACAGTGCCGCCGTCCTGACCTCCAGCTGTGTAGATAATTTGGATGTGAACACTCTCTTGAGACTGACACAGCTAAGTTTTATGCATATGCTTCACTGGTTTCTTTTGAGGAAAAAAAAAATACCAATCAACTCACAACGAAGTACCAATATTCTAAGACATCCTATTCCTTACTTATGTAACTTTCCCCCAGACCATGAAGACAACAGAATGTGCTAAATCTCTGAACAAAGCAATAAGGGTCTTCTTAAACTAAGGTCCTGCCTCTTTCTAACAAAACCTGGGAAAGGAAGCGTTCATCATGTCTCCTGTGATACTCTGGCAAAGGCAGAATTTACATAAGTAACAGAACACCAGTAGCCTGGCACAGTTAATTTTTATTTTTCAGAAAGTCTGCCCAAGAGGTGAACAAAGAAAGATGTAAATGACACTTTCTGTGCAGGTCAAAATATCTTCGTCAAATAACCTTTAATAGCACCGGTCTGGCTTAGACCAGACAGATTTGATTGTTATGTCTGGGGCTTCTGCCTGGAGAAAAGAAAGAGGAATAAATGGGAGCTGCTGCCCTATTGATTAGTTTGCCTCTTTCATCTTTGATTTAAAGGTTCGCTTTCTGAGTCTTCTTGGGGACATTGTGTCTCCCACAAATCTCCAGGGTGAAGGCCAGTGGGCAGGCCGTAAATGGTGTTCTTGATGCAGGTGAAGTTGGGAAACAAAGCGAGCCAAGGTTTTCTCTGCAGACAGCTATGTAGATATGATGAAGGGCTGGGGCTGGCTTGATCGGTACGTCACCCGTCACCTGGAATCTGCTGCTGTGTTGACAGGACTCAGGTCTCTGCTTCTCCGGGATCTGGACGACAGGGGTAAACCCCAACTCAGTTTATCAGAGATGGCTGAATTATTTTCAAGGAGAAGGAAAAAAGAAAAGGCCAGCTAATTTTTAGATGGGCCAGTAAGGTCTCTTCCTACATCGTATTCCTTGGCAATGTTTTAGTAGTAAGATTCTGCAAAGGCCCGCGGACATCCGTGGCAGGAGCTGTGAGGATCCGGGTCTCTGAGGCTGCTGTCATGGTGTTAGCAGGTGGGGAGGACTCCTGGAGTGTGAGATGGAAACCCACCCATCGAAATACATAGTTCCAGTATATTACAGAAAGCGGCTAGAAATGTCTATTTTGCCATATAATTACAGTGCTGAATATGTGTATAAATTGCAGAAATATTTTATTTTCTTAAAGGAAATAATATTGAGAGGATTTTTAAGTGTGCAGTAAAATTTTACACACTTGTACGCTCAATTAATATAGTAGTCATAAAACCAAATGGTTAATTTTTTTTGTTTGTTTTACAAAATTCTCTTTAAGGTAGAGAGCTACTGATCATAAAAAACAACACATATTTAGTGAAAAACAGAATGTCACACTAACACAAATTAAAAATTTACCTATATGCTTTCTTTTTTAATATTATAATTTCCATAGGTAAAGAAATAGATCATTTTTGCACTTATTTTGTATTGATATCTTTCAAGTGTCATAAGAAAGAAAATATAACATAACTTTAGTGGTTATGTCTTTTCTAGTGTGTGCTGAGGTAAACTAGTAACTGTGATATATACAAAAAATTCAAGTAGGATTTATAAAACATTCCTTTGTGTAATATGAGCACTTCTGTAGATAAAAGAATCAAAAAGTTTAATCAGAGGTTTGTTATTACTTACTTAATTTGATTAACAATATTCTTACCTAAAAATCTGGCAAGTTGATTAGATAATTCCTGAAATATTCTTTCTTTTTTCTAAAATATTTATCTCTGATGAAAGAGATGCGACCCCTGACAAGATGCCGCAATCCCGCCCACCTCCATCTCCGACCAGTCAGGATCACAGGCATGTCTACGGGAGTACCTGGGGCTAGGCATGTCTGGGATACTAACCCGGGCCTCCCATATGTATCCAGGACCACATAGCAGCCTCTACTGCTTCTACTTCCTCCGCTGGACTCTTTCTGGTCATCACGGTCTCTGACCAATGAGTTTCAAATTTTTGCTAAAATTGGCATTCC
>NW_006160165.1:3705766-3723474 GCF_000334495.1 Tupaia belangeri chinensis | reverse complement strand
CTAAAATTGGCAGTCCTGCATCGAAGACCTTCAGCTATTCTTAGGGAAATCTGACTTGTATGTTTGGAGCATTATGTAACAATAACCAGACCTGCTTTCACTGCTGGCTCACCACTCAACTCCCAGAATAAATGTATGAGGCTCATGAACGTAACTTTTTAATTATAATTTCCAGGGTGTGGCGATTGAGGGGCTGTGTCTCCCTCCCAGTCATACCACGATGGAGCAGAAACTCAAACCCAAGGTAAGCCAGAGGCTCCTCTCTTCACTACACCGCACGAATTCTGTGAGCATGCACATCGAACACTAGAATTTCCCCCCAAGACTTGGAGAGAGAAAAACAGGAAAGGTGAGGAAAATGAGGCATGGCGGGGCCACCACTAGCCTGTATAGGTTAAACAGCAGATCCCCAAATCCACGTACACCAGGTTCACAGAATAAGGATGTACTTGGCCACACCATCTGCAGACACAGGCAGTTAGGATGACGCCACGCTAGACTGGGGAGGACCCCGAGTCCTTAGGAGGGGACAGGACACAAAGACACAAGGTGGAAGCTGCTTGACCGAGGCAGAGACTGGAGCTAACACATGCTGGTTGCTAGCAGCCTCAGGGAGCTAGGAGTGAGGCACGAAAGCGTTGCCTCTGGAGCTTCTACAGCAGCCTACTCTGCAGGAAGTTGACTTTGTACTCCCACCCTCCTGCACTGTGAAGAACAACTTTGTTTATTAATGTTTATTTTATTTCTTCCATGACAGACCACACACACACAGAGACAGAGAGACAAAGACACGTAGGGAGAGAAGCAGAAAGAGAGACAGAAAGAGAGAGAGGCAGAGAGACAAGCACCTGCAACAAGGTCTTCATGGCATGGCCTGCCATGAGCCTCAGCCAGCCAGGATCATGGGCATGCACATGTGTGTGTGTGTGTGTGTGTGTGTGTGTGTGTGTGTGTGTGTGTGTGGTGTACCGAGAATCCTCAGGACATGAGCCTGGGACTCGCCCACTGGGTATAGCATCACAGAGAGCTGAGCTATGGATGTGCCATTGGCCGGCCGAAGTTTCTGCTGCTCGAAGCCAGTTGGTGTGTGGAATTCCACAGCGGCAGCCCTGGGGACTCGTACAGAGCTGTTTTGCGTTCTGTGACTCACTGGTTTTCACCAAGTCTATGTAGTTGGAAAACTGAACTCAGAGTGTTTATCCCAAGGAGGCGCTTCCAGACAAAGGCCTTAATACCAGACCACAAAGTTCATGTTATATGTTGCATAAATATTAATTTTAATTTATACTTTCATTATTCAACTTTTATTTCTTCAGACTGCTTTATTAGCTCCTAAAATATTTGCCTTCCTAACATCAAAACTTAGGGACGTTAACATAGTACCTACTACTCAAATCAATTTGGGATTACCTTAATGGAAATTAAACTCCTAAGAGTCAGTATATTTTGCCAAGCCATCACTCTTCTTTCCTTCGTGATTCCCAAGACAATAAAAGCAGACACATTTCTGGATTTGACACTCACCTATCACTTAAATCCCAAGTATAAGGTTTAGGACAGTACCTAAAACAGGCAATCCCATATATGGTTTAAAATTGGTTAAAACAAATAAAAACAACAAAACCCCACAAGCCTTCTTTAATTCAGATTTATGCTCACTAATGAGACCCTGTTAATATTTCATACATAGCCTCTTCCCATTTACTTAAAATATTTCTGTAATGGAGATTGGAAACTACACCGTGCTCCTATGAGTAATGAAAAATTCAAATGTGTTTAGAAGAGGTCTCCAGCTGTAATTTAAATAATGTTGCTTAAACATTTCTAAAAGGACCTCTGAGCCTCTGCTCCAAACAGATTCAGAACCGTGTAGCGCATCCCAGTCAGTGCTTTCAGCACAGGGGAGTCCGTCCAGATGGGGCCGGACGCCAAAATCCTCACAGTGATAATGGTCATCCTTCCTAGGAGATGTAGTAAATGTCTCTACAAAGCCCCAATAAATACATAACGGAGGAGCAAGTAGTGATGAGAGAGACGCTCCATCTCATTCCTCCTGCCAAAGAATGGACCGTGCCCACCCAAGAGCCCCAGAGCCATCGAGCTCTCTTCTGGGGCCAACTTCATTATCAATGATCTATTCAAGAATGTCCATCCTACCATCCAAGATAGACCACGCTTGTTAACTTTAAATCAGTCACTTTCATGTCCATCTTTTGATTTATAAAATGCAGAATTTGCTGTTGTTTTAGAATGCAATAGCTCAAAATTTAAGCATACGTAACTATGTTTGGTGATTTGAATGGCATACAGCTTGGCATATTGCCACAAATTACATATAATCTGCACTGTAGCACACGAATGGCGCCTTAGGGAGTCCTCTGGCTAAGACTCATTAGCACATCCCAGTGAAATAAAAGATTTTTATAAAACCACAAAATCGACTCCAATTATGGAAATCTTGCTTAAAACTAAAGGTGCTTTTATAGGAAAATTCATGATTGCATAGGGGTTTTGATGCTGTACAAGTTAATCAACTGACTTTCTCTATTTTGCTTTATTTCTATCAGAACACAGTAGAATAATTATGCTAATTTAAAATGTTAGTTGTTCTCCCCCCAAATTTCCTAAAAACAATAAAAATTAAAATTGAAATTTTATTTAGTGCCTATAGAACAATTTTTAAAACCAAATAAAAAATAATCAAAAGGCTTTTATTCCAGAGCACACTTTCACTCACTTAAATGCAATTAGCATTTAGTGAGCATCTAGGGCATCTCCCACACACAACACAGACTTTCAAGGTGGGTCAAGTGTAACCTACTTACAGCAGCTTCTGTAAAACTTTTAGGAAAATAATTTCCCAAAATTATTACATCATTGTTTTTACAAATTTTTAAATAATTCCATTAAATCCAATAAATGTCTAACATAAAGAAAATACAGATTAAGAAATCTGGATGCAAGACTAAAAGATTCCCATCTGTATTAAGAATTGTAAAAGCCTAGCCCTTCAAGTACAGGAGAAAGCACCTCTCCAGGAATATTCAAATGAAACCTTCCACGGGCTTCCTCTTCATACCCCATTAACCACTCACACCCTCTATGACACCACTGTCACTTCTCACAGGGTCACCATCATCAAACACCCAGTCCCTGCTCTTCTTTTCTCTTGGTTTCTGTGACACTATGCTTCAACAAACTTCTTTCCTCCCTCTTCTCCTTGCCCTTCCTGGGGAGAATCATGAATATATACATTTCCAAATATATAACCATGTTTCTAAAAACAACCCAACTCTTTTATCCCAGCATCAAATATATTTAGCATCATGTTCGTATTTTCATTAAAAACATGCAAATATAGAACATCTAAAACTGGGTATCATTCCTTGCAAACTGCTTCATTCTCCAGGATTTCCTGTCTTGGTCGACTGCAGGCAACCCCTTGTTGATGAGCCCAGAGAGAACTCGCTGTGTCTTCCCAGGTCCTAACTTCCCGGCCTCGCATATCCAGCTAGTCACCTCCCTGTTCTCTTTTCTGCGTGCCATGTCTTCACTTTCGCCCCACTAAGATTGCTCAAATTTAGACCTTGCTTAGCATTCACAAAGGCCCTTGGCTTTACCTATAGGTCCCACATGATGGTCTCTGCTTCCCTGCCTGCTTCATCTTTCTGCCCTGTCTGAAAGTCTTCCATGAACTGACATTAGCAGAAAGACAAAGTCTCAAGGGTACATGCACATCCATCCATGGCAGAGCCAAAAACAAACTTTCCAATGTGACACCTCGAGTTTTCTCTATACTGAACTGTGTACATCATTTCCAAATATGAGGTGGGGGGGAGAGTGGGATGGACACCACACCCATCCTGTCGCTCTCTGTAAGCAAAGCTTGGAAAGCAAGAAAGTCACCTCCCAGCTTCAATCTGCATGGCGCCATCACACAAGCCATGTGAGGAGACCTCCCTGCTGTTGCTCCTGCTATTTTGTGTGGGACACCTGTCATGAAGATAGTTGATTTAGCTCCAGTGCTATGACCAGCTTCCTCGATGCTGAGTGCAGACTACGGATACTTTACTTGGGAAGGTGGGTGGTAGCGATGATCGAGAATCAATAGCTGTGGCTTCTCGATCTCGCTGCAGGCTTTGTGATCGAAGATGGGGCTGTAACTACTTTGGTAGCTTTGTGTATGGTGAGGTTTCAAGGTCATTCCAGAAAATAATACAGTCTCTTAGTGATTATTTTATTGAACTAAATTATTTTCAGCTTAAATATCTATAGTCAATTCTGGCCTATGTAACCAAATCTGGAGTGATACACACGCCATGCACTTTCAAAATTCTGTGTCCTTACTAGAATGCCTCCCTCTCTGTTGTAATCAATGAGCTGGAACTCACCCTCGAAGGCATAGGTTGTGTCATACCTCCTCTGGAAAGCAGTTCTATAGTCTTTGAGTCAATTACTTAGAAATTGTCAAAAATTTTATATATATATATATATATATACACACACACACACACATACATATATATATACATATATGTGTATATACATATACACACACATATATATATTTCATTACTATCATACTAAAGTATTAGTATATTATTATCAATATTTGTTCATTTGCCTTCTCATGTGAATGTGAACTATTTAAAGGCAAGGCATATGCTTCTAGTCCTTGATTCTAAGTGCTCCATGTTTGATATATAAGAATCTCAGTGAATGCAGAGATGAATGGAATTTATTGTAAGACAGTGACTAAAGATTGCAGCCCTAGTAGGTCATTTGTACTAAGTGGTGTCAAAGGAAGGGGAGGAGGGAACAGAGGGCTACACATTCAAAGGTGGAAGAAATTAGGGAGTAGCAGTTGGCGTAATGGCTGTGCCATTGGACTCCCATGTAGTCGACCATGGTTCGAGTCCTGGCTACAGTGGTTTAAACTCATGCTGGGCGCATGTGCATGCATGCCCAAGATCCCAAGAGGAGAAAGGATAAGAAAGGATTGTGGCGTGGCCATCTCCCCTGTGGGGTGATTTCTTGCTTTCTGTCTCTCTTTGTCTTTCTGGCAATTGCGCATGCCCTATAGCAAAAACCTCTCAAAAAACAATACAAAACAAAAAACAAATACAAAAAACAAAGGTGAGAGAAATTAATTATAGGGTTAGACTAGGGATAAAGAGACATGGATTTAGGTGTGAAGAAAATGGATAAAATTTGATATTGCTAAGCAAACGAGGAGGATAGTTACAATGTGAGTGTGAGAGAATTTGGGGGTTGAGGAAGGTAGGAAAATAGTGAGTGAAATAGAAAAAATAACCCAAACAGACGTCTTGCACGGGGGAGTCATGGCAGATAAGCCACGGGAAATGCTGCCGTCAGTGAGAAAAGCCTGATATTAGTCTAGACCAAGACATGTGAGAAGTTTTATACAGAGAAGAAGTCCTTAATGATTCTGAAGAAAGCAGCACATTCTACAAACCTGGTGAGAGCTCTAACAGCAGCTTTCTTTCTCAGGATGACACAGTTACAGAAGAAATACTTGAATACTAAGAACCATAGTCAGAACACACCAACTCTGAATACAAAGACATCCCACAGTTTACAGCAGAGATCGGGGTTAAACCCAAGGCTCTTCTGCTCATGCTAAGCTGTAATTCTAGAAATATTACAGGAAGGACCACACAACATGCCTCATCTGCCATTCCGAAGATATTAATTCCTTTCTGGCAAAAAAAAAAAAAAAAAGCAAAACTCATAAAAGCGACATTTTGTGGAATGTTCATTTAGCTTTTGTTCATCAAAATAATACTCCCTAAAATATCAAAAACTCTAAAACTTGCCTCTAAGTCCTGTGCTACGCAATCACACATCTTTAAAACTTACCCTCCCTGCATAGTGCATAACAGTGAAGGCCGTGGCTTGATCTCTGAGGGCGACATTCCCATTTCCATCCTTAATAGGGGAGTATACCGCATTTGTGTTTGAGGATTCTAAGAGATTTTGCAGCTTTTTTGGAAGGTTGGGTTCCATTGACCAAATCATTTCACTTTCTTCATCCAATAAAGAGAGAAATCCAGATGGCTTCTGAAAGTGAAAAATGAGATAGTTTTTTCTTCTATTACTTAGTTTGAGACTCCTGTTCTTGTTCACATATGCCCACCTATGGTTTTATCATAATATATTCATGCAGACACTCAGAAAAAAAATCAGTCCGTACTTTTGATACTCTCAGACTTTTTCTCACTGTTGTAACTCCACCACCTAGCATAGCTCCGAGGCGAAGTAGGTAATCCTTGGTATTTGTTGTGTAGATGAATAACTAAATGCTTGAAAAAAATGTGTTCTGTGTCATCAAAACATGGGCGCTAATTAGAAACTACACTCTTCTCCTAATAAAAAAATATTAAAATCTTACACTATAAAAAAACTTGTCATTTTTTCTGAAATATAACTCATTTCAAAATTTCATCCTTATGTTGAGACAAGAAACTTAAAAAAAATTTATAATAAGTCATAAAAATTGTGGCAAAATCCCATTTGATAGGAAGGAAAATCTATGAGATTCCAATATTAGGACCTAGAAAAAAATCTGAAGCTATGATTTCAGCTAGAAATCTGGTAGTTTACTACTATCAAAGAAAATAAAATTACAAATATGTGTGTGTGTGTATATATATATATAAAAAATACATAAATATGTATATATATTATGTGTATATATTATATGTGTATATATATTTTTTATATATTATATATATAAATATGTGTGTGTGTATATATACACACACACATAACATATAAAGGATAGAGAGAATACAAAATAAAATGAATCTTTCTTGAAGACAAAATAGTGCTTAAATAACTTCCCATCCTAGCATTCCATCCCTTCATACAGAACACCATTTTGGCCATGTGGCTTAGGTAACAGTTGAATAACATTTTTACCGAGTATTGTCTATCTTTCTTTCTCTTCGGTTTCCTAGGATAATCTCATTATTGGCGCATCAAATATATTTTTAAAATTTGCCAAATGGCATGTGCACGCACCAGAGAGAGTAAGAGGTGGGGAAGAGAGAGAAGGCACGCCCAGTGTGGCATCGTGATGCCACAGCCCCTTCTCCTCCACTTCTCCGACCTGTTGGGACCTGGGGCACACATGCACAGGGGCCCTGCATGTTTTTCAAGCCATCCAGTCTGGAACTTGAACTGAGGAGTCCGCCAGGTGGGATACAGCTGCCTTCACCACCAGCCAGCCATAAATACACTTTCAAAAACACATTAGTTTATGTATTTTACATAAATTTACATAAATACATATTGACCCCTATGGTTATTTCAGCCTCCATTTCGACCTAAGATCAGCACCATTCATTCACATAGGCATTTTATAATGTCATTTATTTGGCCATTAGCTCATTTCTGTTTCTTCTTAAACATTTTAGTTGTTTTAAGTGTCTCAGAGTTCCTGTTTACATCAAGGAAAATCCAAAGGCAGTATACAGCTGTCTGAGCCTGTGGAAGGTGGGGTCGTCCTTCCACTGTAGGGATGGAGGTTAATATCAGCCGTGGGAAAGACACCTCCTGGAGCTCACACCAGAGCACCCTTTGACAGCCATCTCCAAGGTGAGGGTGGAACAGCGTCCCCAAGAAGGCCACAGCATGGAGACTGGCTCTGGGAAAGAACTGGGGATGCCTGCAGAAGCAAATTCACCCCACTCAGCCAACTACGGAAGCCAGCAGGGCCAGGAGAGACGTCCCGTATCAATACAGAAATGGTTTTGATAAGGACGTTGGGAGATGAACGTGCAATACTGAGAGTGCTGGCCACACAGGCAGTCCCATTCAATACACTGCCAGAAGCAGAGTTTCTGGGGTCCCCACAAGTCCCTATAGGGGGCTCAGAAGTGAAGGATTAAAAAATATCCTTAAGTCTCAAAAGGAAGAGGACTTCAGGAGGAGATCACCACAGTGTGGTCTTTTCTGTGATTCTTTAAAGATCAAACAATTCTTTATTTCAATTTATATCATCCTCTTTGCCGAAGAGTAGGCTAAATTCTGAAATATACTAACATGAGTAATTCCTTCAGGAACCAAGCATCACGCCACCGCACTTCTCTGTGTCCTATACACTTACACATGTGCACACAAACACGCACATGAGTGGAGACAGACGAGCAGAGCACAGACAGGCTATTCCAAGGCTGTCTGTCAGGGGCAGTGACAGACGTCCTCTTTGGGAGGGAGAAAGTTTGTTTGCTGAACCATTTAATGGATGTCTCAGTAATTCAGAAAAGGCTCCAGATTAGCAGAAGGGACTAGAACAATGCAAAGAGAAAGGTAAACCTCCCTGCTTCAAACAGCATGATGATGCACGTAATCTCCTAGGATGGAGGCTGGTCACTCAAGATGTTTTAAAGCATTATGATTTATATTGTCTCCAACTGAAACACAAATTCTTGTGTGATATGTTTGCTAGATGTTTAAAATAAAGTCAGGAAAGATTGGTGGTAATCAACCTGCTAGACTTTGAAAGCTTGCCAAATAGTCTGAAAAGACTGGAACATGGGAAAATAAATAATAAAAAAACCGGATAAATGGGGCTGGCCCAAGGCCTGCTGGTTACATGAGCGGATGCCACGTGGCCAACTGTGCAGTTAGGGTCCTGGAGCTGGTGGGACTGTAAAACACACTGGGCTTGAGTGCATCATACCCAAAACCCTGAGAGGAAGATGGAGGAGAAGAGACTGTGGCATGGCCATGGCCCATGGGGGATGCTTTCTTGTTTTCCCTTTCTCTCCGTGGCAAACTTAAAAAAAAAATACAAACAAAACAAACAAACAAACAAACAAAAACTAACAAATGATAAATGTCCTCAATCCCTCAAGAATAAAGACCTCGGAGAGACTGAATTGCTCTACTGTGTCTCATGCATGTGAAAGGTTACCATGTGGGATTTCACTTAAACCACAAAATGCATCAAATATTACAGAATGCAACACAGTATACTAGAAACCTGGAGAATTCAGTAAGAACCTGGACTAATCCCTCCCTTCAATGAAGACACAAGACAAATACGTGATCGTCAAAATGTAAACATGGCCAGTGCCCACCTGGCAAATGCTGGTGAGTAGGAGAGGGTGACAGATCACTAGAAAGGAAGCAGTAAGCTTGCTTTGTCTGGTAGGGTGTAGGGTTACTTAGTATACAGACCTACTTATTCACAGAAAAAAATACAAGTTTCACACCTCACTTGGTATGTTTTTGGCAATTTTTGTGAGTGTAAAAGAACTGGCAGCTAGAAACATCCACCTTCATTTCCCAATCACAGAAATGAAGGTTCTGTTATTGAAATGATCATTCCAAAGACAAAGCCTTACGGATGATCACCTAAGAGAGAGCTCCATTCTGATGACTACCAGTTAGCAGTCCAAGGTGGAACGTGGGCTAGATGAGGAAGGTGGGTGTCTGAGGCTGTCTATAGGCCCAGTGTAGACACGTTACAACATACGTGGATAGATTATGTGTGTTACGATGAGAGAAGGCTTTCTGGAGAAGGAGAGCTTCTTTGGAAATGGAAGACAAAAAAGAATGTTGACGAGCTGGTAGCACACAAAGAAGTAATACTACTGTGTTGTGAAGATGCAAAAAATAAAGTAATTTAGAAATCTACCTTTATAAAAATAGAGGGTAGAAAATGAATATCGTGTTCTCTAATTAACTGCGTGGTTTTTGTTTTAAACAATGTCCAAGCATTTTAGAGATACTATAATCAAATCCATTGTGTATTCCTACATTAGGAAGATAAGAATTGCTAATTATGATAGATTTTTGTTTATCTAATAGAGATATTTAGTCAAAAAGTTCTTTTTATTGCAAAGCAGAAATAATAAGTATAAACACTGAAGATGCCCTAAGACATTTCTTTTTAGAAGTTTATTCATTTATTTCTTCCATGAGAGAGAGAGAGAGAGAGGCAGCACTCTCAGTGAGGTCTTGATGCCACGATCAACCCCTGGCTCCAGCCAGCCATGGAAGTGCCCAAAGAACTCAGGGAGTTCTCCAGCTGTGAGTCAGGAAACTTCATGAGAGGCAGCCTTCCAGAGTGTCATATTCCACCACCATACTACCTTCCTGCCCCATAAGACTTTTAATTTAATCACATATTATATATTAGTCAATGTTTCTCTTGCCAACCTTTCCAAAGTTAAATTTTAGAAATGTTGAAAATAAATAAAAGAGTCTACTGAATGTATGATTTTAGTTTTAATTATTATTTTATTAAAAAGTCAATTTTCTGCATCAGACACTTGTAACTTCCAAAAGAAGAGTTTTAGTCATGCTGAATATTGTTAAATATTGTCATATCAAAATGTCTGATGTTTCTTGTCCTTTCATTGAATTGGCGGTCCTCTAAATGCCCACTCGGAAAAGGCTAAACTGTACTCATTGATGTATTTTGAAAGATTATAAACACAGTGCAGAGTCTCATATTTAAAGATAACTCAAAAATAAGGCCTCCTGAAAGAAATTTCTTTGTCTTCATATATGTAGATGCATGTAGCCTGTTATGTGTCTAATTATATTATATTATATGAATACCTGGAAAAAAAAATCCAAAACTCCGGTCTGGTTACCAGGAGAATATGCTGTTTCCATGGTAACTCCCTCTTGTACACATTCTGTTTGCTCGTGGAGAAAAAGCACTTCATTGATGTAGTGGTGCATCTTCTCATTGGTCATGTTGACACAAAGCTATCATGAGGAAAAGAGAAAACAGTTCATAAGGAAATCCAGCAGTTTAATAAAATAATAATTAAAACTAAAATCCACTCGTTCCACGACACGGTTCCAGACTGGTGACATACTGGCCAGGGAGCAGTTAAACCAATTAGTGCACCAAGATGCAGCATCACACAGATTTCTCTTGATGGGCTTTGATTTCACATTGTCTGGCTACTTATTTATTTATTTTTTTTTTGAGAGGTTTTTGTTATAGGGCGTGTGCGCTTGCCAGAAAGACAGAGAGAGACAGAGAGACAGAAAGTGAGAAATCACCCTCCAGGGGGATGGCCACACCGCAATCCCTTCTCCTCCATTGTCCTCTCAGGATCTTGGGCATGCACGCACACACGCCTGGTGTGAGATTAAACCACTGGGTCCAGGACTTGAACTGCGGTCAACTACATGGGAGTCCAGCAACATAGCCATTAAGCTAATTTCTGGTCCCTCTGGCTATTTAACTTTAAGTTAAAAACCACAAAAAGCCTTAACTTACAAATGCTGGATCTCACACATATTTGAACACTTAATAAAAGAATTATTCCCCAAAGAAAGATACAGTGACTTCTTATCAAGACATCAAGATAAAAGCTGAGTTTATCAAGAGACTCCAGGAAAGAATTATTTCCTGGGCACCCCATTTCTGGTGGCCTATTGTTGATAGGTGAGTGTGAATATGAGGTTTCCTTCAGAAATAATCAGTTTGGGCATTTTATTGTGGAAAGTGCTTTTTTCACCAGAAAATATTCTACATTTCCCCAACTGTCAATTTTTCTCTTCCTAAAAAACATCCTCATCAGGAAACAAGTTATTTTCTGATTTTAATATCTTAGTAAAATTTAAAATTTTATCTTAAAATATTTAAAAAATAAAATAATAACTGTGACCAGCAGTTGGCATAATGGTTGTGTTGCTGGACTCCCATGTAGTCAACCGTGGCTCGAGTCCTGGATCTGGTGGCTTAAACTCACGACAGGCATGTGTGCATTAATGCCCAAGATCCCAACAGGAGAATGGAGGAGAAGGGACTGCGGCACGGCCAACCCCCCTGGGGGGTGATTTCTTATTTTCTGTCTCTCTGTCTCTTTCTGTTGAGCGCACATGCCCTATAGCAAAAACCTTTTCAAAAAATAAAAAATAAAATAAAATATAATAAAAATGAAATCATATTTCCCATGCAGGCTACTCTCCCACTTTTCTGCTTCCTTTTATATAAAAAGTATCTGCAAATGGCCTTATCTCTACTTAGGATCTCAAGATTCTCCCATTCTCTCTTGAACCTACACTAACTAATACCTGGCTCCCGTAGCTATGCCAAAATTGCTTTGGAAGAAATCATGACTGTACATCTAAATGCAATATTCAGGGACAGCCAGATGGTGTAGTGTTTAGGGTGGCTGGATCCTACCTGGCCAAGTGTGCGATTCAAGTCCTGGACCTAGTGGCTTGAAAATCACACTTGGCGTGTATGTGTGCATGCCCACAATCCTCAGATGAGAATGGAGGAGAAGGGTTTGCAGCACTGGTCATCCCCCCAGGAGGTGATTTCTCACTTTCCTTCTCTCTCTCTCCCTCTCTCTCTGTCTCTGGAAAGCACACATATGCTATAGCAAACTGAAAAATAAATAAATAAAATAAATAAATCCAATGTTCAATCTGCAGCATTCATTTTCCTGCCCCCACCCTCACCAAGCAGCATTTTACCCTGCTGGTCCCTCTACCTTCTGTGGGTCTCCTCCCTATCTCTTGGGGTACCAGCTACCCCTGTCTCCTGGGGTACCTGCTACCCATCTCCTGCCTGTTGACCATTCCTTCCCATCTTCCTTCCTGATGCCTCCCCACTCCTGGCCTCCTTGAACTGGAGCATCACTCCCCTGTGACCTCATTCTGTCTGGGATCCTCACATGCCCCACCTGCGCCATGAGTCACTCACTGTGTTATTCCAGGTAGCACCCGAAGCTCAGTTAGGACTGACTGCTCAGTAACCCACTAAAAATGATTAAGTTGGGTAATTTATTCATATAGATGACAAGAACTGATAAAAACATTTCAAAGGAAATTACTGAATAGATCTCATATGTGAATGGAACGATATCTAGAATTGTATTTAAAGTGACATATCCTTTATTCAGAAAAAAAAAAAAAAGTTGCCAAAGCATCTTCAAAGAACTAAGATTGGAGTAACCAGTCACCCCGGAAAGGAGCAATCTCCCTGGGTTCCTCTTTTCTCGGAGCCCATGTCTTCTCCAGGTCTGGTGTTGTCACCACCCCTGGGAGCCAGGAGTGCCTACTAGGTGTCCAGGTCCCTGTGGGGACAGTCAGTCTTCTCTCCAGCCCATGTGAGCACATCCTCTGGGCCCTCGCTTCAGTCACAGGTAGTCGCCTCCCTACCTGACCCACACCAAGAAGCATTATTCTCCGTATTGGAGCATGTCTGTCCAGAAGCCCTGGCCACCACTGAGCTGAAAACCGCCTGCACGTGGACAGGCAGGGCTGCGTTCTCACAGGCCTAGCTATTTGGGAGGGCTGATGATTAAGGGACTCTAAGAGTATAAACATGTATCACTGGAAACGTTTTCAGGGAAGAAATAAACACAGCGAAGTGGAGAACCGGTCAGAACCCAGTAAGGAGTCTGCTGAGACTGGGTCGACTGGCTGTAAAATTCTGCTTTTCACTTCTTGCCAGGGCCAGAATTTGGTGAGTAGGTGTAGAGAGCTCAGACGTCTTTGGAAACAAGGAGATTAGATCTGAGCAAACTGAAGCAGGGATTGCAGAACTGAAGTTTTACTAGTTCTTATTTTAACAGTGAATGTACATGGACTGCTTGCATGAATATAGTAGGTGGAGAACAGTGGCACAGCAGAAATGTACCAAGCACAACATGAAGGAGTAACTATGGTAACATAAGATCTAAATACCATCCACTGTCACCAAACAATAACACACATAGTGTCTGGCTCCGGGTCACAGGACGCTCCACCGGTGCTGTTCCTTCCCATAGTTTTTCTGCATCTCCAACTGCACAGTGAATGAAGGTCTTTGTACAGCCCATGATAAATGTGGTTTCTACAGACTGAATACACGTCCCTAATGTGTTCCATTACAAACCGTGATCCATGTTTAAAACAAAAGGAGGAGCATGCCGTGTTGCTGCTTTCTCAGAAGCCATCTTAAAGTCTAAAGACTTTGGAGAGGATGTGTTTAGACAGGGAATCTCTTTGCATCATTTTTTCCCTCTACCAATCCATCCACGATCAGAGGAATTCCTAGAATTTTTTCCTTTCCATCTATTTGGCCAGTACTTAACTAGAGCGTTCTTCTCTGCTCCTTGACAACTAAATTTCATGAGATATACATAAAGCTGGAAGCTCTTAAAATGTAAAATTGTTCTTGATAAACTCACACTTTCAGTGACCCATTCTCTTAATTAACAATACAGTCACTTGGGGTCAACAGGCGGCATAATGGTTAAGGTGCTGGACTCCCATATGGCAGACTGAAGTTTGAGTCCCAGACCCTGGTGGCTTGCTTTCTCACGCTTGTCTCTCTGGTAAGTGTACATACCTTATAGCAAATTGAAAAATAAAAAGAATAACAAATAAATAAATATTTCATTTAATTTAATTCCATTTGTTATTAGTATTTTTTAATTTTACCAGAGAAAGACAGAGACAAAGGGAACAAGAAAACAAGCCACCAGGTCCAGGACTTGGACAATGGTCGGCCCTGTGGAAATCCAGCACCTTAACCACCATGCCACCTGCCAGCCCCAAGTAAGTAATTCATTAAAAAATAGGAAAAAAATCATCACTTTAGATGAGAATTTAACATACAGGCCATTTAACTTCACAAGTGTTACGATGAATAACATTTAAATATGGATATTGACCAACGAAGACTGTGAAGGGAGGAATGGCGTTCAGTATTTCAACATCGTGAAAATACCTCTTCTTCATAACTGACAGAGTCTTGCACACGTATCTCCTTGGGTTCCATCAAAACAAAGAGCTTCCAGTAGCTCCAGATCACCACAATCAGTTTCTATGTTTACCTTACCCTACACTGTATAAATCTCCAGATACGGTTTGGGAAAGACAAATGGTTTCCAATAAAACTTTGGAGCATCTGTCCAGAATAGTATCTCCACTGTGAAAGCAATCCATTTACGTGTCGCTTTCATTTTGATCATAAAAAACATGACAATGAAAAATAAAAATTTATGGAGGCCACCAGGTGGCGTGATGGTTAAGGCACTAGACCCCCACATGGTCGACCACAGTTCTAGTCCTTGACCTGGTGGCTTGCTTTCTTTCTCTCTCTATTTTTCTCTGATGAGTGCATGTGCCTTATAGCACATTATTTAAAAAATAATACTAAATAAATATTTCATTTAAAATATAAATTTATAAAAATTGTTGATAAGAAAAACAAATTTAAAAAATATTTCACTTTAAAATTATATTTTAATATATGCTTTAAATCTAATCATGTATTAAACTCAAGGTAATAATTTATTAAGGAATAATAAATACTATAAAATTATTACAATTATTAATATTTACTGTAAATGTGTGGGAAATAAATTGACTCTTTTTAAACAATGAAACTGCTGGAAATGATGCTCTTTAGTTATATGAGACATATAACAGTAACTTTTCAAGTTTTCTATATTAAAAAATATATTTGTGGTTCAAGATAATGCCATTTAACCAGCATTTGACTTCCATGTGTTTCTGGATGTTGTGCTGAAAGGTAGTCCACCTCATGAAACAGATGGCCGCGACACACGTCAAGGCCTTGGGAAATGAGGTGATGTGAAACAATGAAAAGACGTCTGAGAAGGATTCTAAGTTAAAAAAAATCATTGTGTGATTACCTACATTATGTGACATTTCTCCTGCCCCTCGTTTCTGGATTCTCTAGTTGAAAATACTTCGATAAGTGGGGATGTCTCTAGCATATCTAGATAACCTCAGATCGTTTGACATTCCGGGTCATCCATGAGCAGCACTTTCTGCGACCTCTGACTAATCCCCTTGGCCTTGACAGTCTTAAGGTAGGCCACCTCTGTAGGGTTTTGACAGACTTGGGTCTTCATGGTAGAAGATAGATACTTCTTAATAATATTTAACTGAATTAAATCTTGGCTTCACTGAATTGATCCACTGGTTTAATTAATGGTGACACCAAGTGTGACTGCAGACAGAGCCCCAGTAAGTAAAAGGAGTGGCAAGAGGGATCCCACATTATCATTTTCCTCCTTTTATCCATAGCAGGTCTAAAGCAATATGCAAAACTTTGGCCTCTGCCTCTGGGCAAAGACCTCATTTATTACTCTAGGTCAAAATGATTCCTGAAACATGGACCTTCTCCATTGGGCTTCTCCATTTTAAGCTGTGGTGTTGTGTGGGAGCACCTTTTTGTGGCATGGGGTGACCTTTACAATAGACCCAAACCTTCTATTGTAGGCTCTTCGTATTCTGGAGGAAAAAAATCTCAAAGTAATGCATTAGAATACCACTGGAAAAATTTCAGCTTGATGGGTAAAACTGAGTAGCCTGTGGACTGATTTTCAACTGGTAGCTTTTATTACAGGGGTGCTTTCTAGAACTGAAGCTGTATTTCTAACAGGGCAGAATGATATTGAGCGGTGAAAGGAATCAAGGGGAAAACGTACTTCAAAGTAGAATGCTATTCAAAATCATTTTGATGTAAGGTACACATTACAGTGTTTCACCAAAACTTTGCCTTTCTCTATGCTAAGTTGCTCAAAGCACTTGTTGGAACTAAAGTTGAAATACAGAACAAATACTGTAGCATGACTTCAAAACTGCTAGTCAATGTAGCCGAGATGAGTAAAATGGACTTAGCCAATGTCTGACACCTAGCTGAAAGTTTTTAACACGGCTCTGCCAATCCAGTGGTGGCCAGAATCATGGCAAGAACCTAGTTATTTCTGACTTATTTTCAGTGAACTGTATCTGTGTAAGTATACACATGTATGTGTTAAACACAATCAGAGAAAGACAGGCTTTCATAAACAAATTGGTTTATGTATTTGGAAGCATAAACCTATTAATAATTGAGATCACTGACTCCAATGCAAGACAATCATCATTTCTGCTTTTTAACTCTGCCCTTTAGAATGGTTTTTGAATTCCATTCAATTTCTAGGTATTCCTCAGTATAGACCTGAATGCAGGAGAAAGGTAAGTATCCATTAATGGCCATGAATAAT
The DNA here is from genome assembly GCF_000334495.1 of Tupaia belangeri chinensis. Lineage (NCBI taxonomy): Eukaryota > Metazoa > Chordata > Mammalia > Scandentia > Tupaiidae > Tupaia > Tupaia belangeri. The sequence goes on along the minus strand of NW_006160165.1, from coordinate 3,706,459 downwards.
CATTAAGTAAATGCTTAATCAGTATGTACCCTTCTCTAATTAAAGTACAGGCTTTGAACATTCAGTGCCATTGCTAACTGGCTTAATAATGAAGATTCTGCACCCGTTGAAAACATTCTTCAGTAACAGAGCCTTGTTGCTTATCCAGATGGCCCACCATTTGTATTAATGACAAACTTAATTTCTTGAGTAAATCTTCACCAACTGTTCTCCCTTTATTTTTATTGCTCAGTGAAATATATCTGAAACCAAAATATAATACAGCATGACATATACATCACAGAATTAAAGCAGGAGATTAATTAAAGCTGATTCCAGTTGAAGGCAGAGCCCCAGGCATTAGACAATGACTCTCAATCCTGTCTGCATGTTCGAATTAGCTGGGGAGCTTTTTAAGAAGGGTTGATGTCTGGGGCTGACCCTAAACCAATTAAAGTGGAGTGGGGCCCAGGAATTAATATATTGTAAAAGCTTTCCAAATTTGTAGACATGATCGAACGCCCTGAGATAGACGGTGGGACAGAAAATATACAATCTGCTAGCCACTCTGCTCATCCATTTATATATCTCTATATCTCTATGTAAACATAAATATATATCTATATTATAGATCATACACTGATGTGCTATGTGTGTGCGAGAGAGAGAAGGCAAACGTGATGTTAGATTTCAGATAGTCTCAAATCTGTTCAG
>NW_006160165.1:3695711-3705753 GCF_000334495.1 Tupaia belangeri chinensis | reverse complement strand
CAGGATGCTATGAGAGGTTAACAGCTATCACTTAACAGTAGTAAACAGGCACCCGTCGGGGGGGCACCGAGTTAGTTAACGGGCCTCTCTGCAAGGACTTCTCAGATCCAGTGCCCTGGGAAGTTCCCATGTACCTCATCAAGAATGCCTCAGGCCTACCACATGGCTCCACGTGCCTCCTCCAGCGCAGTCGTCCCTGAGCCTGCTACACTATCTCTAACACGGCAGGTGTTGGGGCTGGTGAGGGCAATGTCTCTCTTGCCTGTTTTAGTTTTAACATTCTGTAATGGATTCTATCTTCTCCAAATTTCCTATTATTGCAGAGACCTTTCTTCTTTGCCTTTCTCCTGTTTTAGTTTTAACATTCTGTAATGGATTCTATCTTCTCCAAATTTCCTATTATTGCAGAGACCTTTCTTCTCTGCCACTCTCGTGTGGGGAAAGTCACTTCAACTTTTTTCCCTAGCACCCCCTTATCCTAAGACTTAGGGAACATGAGGTCTGCCAATAATCTGCTCTTACTTTTAAAAACAAAGGACGAGGACTAGGCTGAATCTGGGGTGCATCTGGCAGCACACAGGACTGCAGTGTTGGACGTCACCTGGCTGGCTGTAGTCTGGATCCCCTTCTGGGGTAACCTGAAACACACCATGGACAGCCATGCCCACGATCCTGAGGAGCTAGGGGAGCTGCGGAAAGACCCTGTTGGGGTGTGTCCCCTCCTCTCACACAAGCTCACACAATTTCTGTCACAAAGAGAAAAGAGAAGGAAGGAAAGAGGAGAGAGAGGTGGGAGGGAGGAAGAAGGGAGGCCAGACTGGGCTGCTCTGCGGCCACGGTGTGGCCAGACTGCAGCCCCGCCCGAGGCCTACGTCAGGGCTTTCACTCCGCAAGCCAGAACTGACAACGTACCTATACCATGGCCCTGGACGCCGGCTGGCTCCGGGCTTCAGTTTCTGCTTCGGGTGTTGCTTTTATTTGCTTTTCTCCTTTCTACTCCCCTTTCTCTTGCCTCTCTCTCTCCCTCTCTCTCCCTGTTTTTTTTTTTTTTTTTTTTTTTCTTTAGCAGATTACAGTTTCTGAAAGAAAACAAACATTCTTTCCTTTTCTGGTTTTCCTTTGATATCTATTTATTTATTGTGTTTTTTTATTTTTTGTTGTTTTATTCCAGAGAGCACATGTGCTCACCAGAGAGAGAGAGACAGGGAAAGTGAGAAGCCCCCTACCTCATAGAGAATGGCCACCCCACAATCCCTTCTTCACCATTCCTCTGTCCCTTTGGGGTTTCGGGCATACATGTACACACCCTGGCATGTTTCTGAAGCTGCAGGTCCAGAACTCGAATGATACAGTTGGCCACGTGAGATTCAGTGCTAACCACCACCACGCGACAGGCTGGCCCTCATTTGACATTTAAAATCAAAGTACTGTATATGTAATAGATTTTAAGCAAGTATATGTGCTGGTTACTTCATGAGCATAAAGACATAATTTCTATACAGATTAAAAAAATTTCTCTACAACATTTCATTATTCGGTTTTCCAGAATAACACAGATTTGTAAAATGAAGCCAATATTTTGATGACTTTAACTGATGCATATTTTCCCAAATAAAATAACAATTGTCTTTATATAAATAACTGCTACTTTGGAATCTGAAGGCTTGATCTTCACAAAGGAGTTGGCCAACAACACAAAAAAAATGAGCTGAATTCATTGCTAAACTCCATACTTGCTAAGATCATATTTATAAAATATGACTTAAAATATTTTTAGATATTTTATATGATAACTTAGGCACAAAACACCTCAGTTTAAGTGGAAACCAAACCCAACATTGGAAATAAAGCTTCTGGTCAAAATGCTATTTTAAAGCTTTAATCACTTCAACAAATTATTCAATCTTTCACCCTCTCCCAAAAAAAAAAAGAAAATGAGTTTTTTTTAACGATAAACCTGCAGCTTAACCAAAATGCCTTTTTTCCATATAAATTTATCAATATGGGCCTAAACCCAATGATTTACATATAATTCCTACTGAAATAACTCCTTTTTCAAACAGTTGTCAAAATTGGAGTGAAGGGACCAGCAGTTAGCATAATGGCTACGTCACTGGGCTCCCATGTAGTCGACCGCAGTTCGAGTCCTGGACCCGGTGGCTTAAACTCACGTCGGGCGCGTGGGCGTCCGTGCCCAAGATCCCGAGAGGAGAATAGAGGAGAAGGGATTGTGGCGTGGCCATCCCCCTGGGGGGTGATTTCTCGCTTTCTATCTCTCTGTCTCTCTCTGTCTTTCTGGCGAGTGCGCGCACCCTATAGCAAAAACCTCTCCCCCCCCCAAAAAAAAAAAAATCGGAGTGAATGAGCAGCATGGAAGTCCTGAACAAGTAACGGGCCACATGGCACCTGGGCTCTGGGCTATGGAGCCTCGGGGACCTGCATCCACATTCTCTCTTGGCCTGTGAAACCTTCGGGAATGCCCCTAAATTTTAGGAGAAGGCTGCTGTAAACATCAGAGATAATATCGAAAAACAGCTCCACTCCTAGCAGGAGCTCAGAAAATCGTACCATTATCAATTACTAGTAGAGAACTACGAAAACAGTTTCCTAGTTAGTACATTTAGGACTTCTGATCAGGACAGCCACTACCATAAATCTGAGTTTTTTCCTAGTAAATTGCCTTTAAAAACAAATTTCATGTGTGTACACACACACTCAGCATAGTTTTCAAACCACCAGGTCTGGGAATGGAACCATGTGGTTGGCCATGTGGAATCCTGCTGCCTTAAACACTATGCCACCAGTTGACCCAAGAAATAATTCTTGAATTAATGAATTGGAGGAGGTATCTAGATTTAGGTATCTAAAGTTAAGGTATCTGGATTGTTCAAACCTCTTTGAATAGCTAGCCCAAGTCTGAAAGAATTATTGTTCATTTGAACTTTCCAGTAAATCTTATTTTGAGAAAATAGTAATCAGCAAAATATTTTGCTTCTGTAATGACTCTTCTAAAAACAGTTTGTTATCTCTCCAAATTCTCTAAGTTCTTCAGCAGATTACGGATCTGTAATTTAACTACACTTTATAACATCAAAAAATTCATTACATATGTTTGCCTATATGTGTTTCGTGGGGAATTTACAAAAATTACTATATGTTTTATTATCATTATTATTATTTATTATTTTTTGAGAGGTTTATGCTATAGGGTACATGCACTTGCCAGAAAGACGGAGAGAGAAAGAGAGAGAGAGAGAGAGAGAGAGAGAGATAGAGAGAAATCACCCGAGAGAGAGAGAGAGAGAAATCGCCCCCCGGGGGAATGGCCACGCCACAATCCCTTCTCCAATCTCCTCTTGGGATCATGGGCACGCACACACAAGCACCTGGCATGAGTGTAAGCCACCTGGTCTAGGACTCGAATTGTGGTTGACTACATGAGAGTTCAGCGACATAGCCATTACACCAACTGCTGGTCCCAAAAAATGACTATATGTTAAATCATTTGTTTCCACTAATGTGCTCTTTGGAGAGGATTTATAGCCTTAGAACTGTGTAATAACATGTTGGGAGAGAAGTGATCCTATTTATTAAAATATTTATCTAATCAGATTTTTTTGTTTGTTTTTACTATCGGGCATATGTGTCTGCTGAAGAGAGAGAGAGAGAGAGAGAGAGAGAGAGAGAGAGAGAGAGAGAGAAATTACCCCCTAGAAGGAATAGCCACGTTATAATCCCTTCTCCTCCAGTCTCCTCTTGGGATTTTGGGCACTCCTGCACACATGCCTGATGCGAGTTTCAAGCCATCGGTTCCAGGACTTGAATCTTGTACTTAGCTGTGTGGGATCCAGATCCCTTTAACCTCTACATCACCTTCTGGCCCTAAATATTTAGAGTTCACATTATCCTAATTTTCTTTTCATTTTTTATTTATAGTTTAACCAATTAGGGTGTAGTAAAGTCTACACATTTCACTGATATTTATTTCTCTATATTGCTTTTTATTCATTTATTATCATCATAATCTTGTTTATATTATAATGAATGACATATAACTTTACAGTGTATTACATTTCTTTTCCCAGAAAGGAATACCATGCATGTCAGTCAATACAGAGACATTAAAATCCCCACTTCATCATCCAATATCTTTTAATTGTTTTTCCCAATAATTATAAGTCTTCTTACAAGCAAAATGAGAGTGATAGACTAGTTAAAAAATAATTGGAATAATAATAATAATAGATTGCTTTTAAGACTACAGGTCCCTCCTGTTACATGCTTTCTCCTACATTATTTTAAAAGGATTTTGCCATAGCGTGCATGAACTCACTGGAGAGAGACAGAGAAAGACAGTGAGAGGGAAAGTGAGAACATAACCCCCAGGGGGGATGGCCACACTGCAATCCCTTCTCCTCCATTCTCCTCTGAAGACCTTGGGTGCACACACACACACACACACACATACACACATATGCACACACACATCTGGCATGAGTTTAAAGTTGCTGGGTCTGGCACTTGAATTGTGGTCAGCCATGTGGGAATCCTTAATCATGTGGGAGCCCAGTGCCTTAATCACTGTACTTACCTAATGGCCCCTTTTTCTACATTTTGTATGTTAAAAAACAAAAAAAATCTAGGGGTCAGCAGGTAGCATAGTGGTTAAGGAACTGGACTCCCACATGGCTGACGATGGTTAGATCCCCACACCTGGTGGCTTGAAACTCATACTGGATGTGTGTGTATGTGCACCCAAAATCCCATGAGGAGAATGGAGAAGTGACTGTGGTGTGACCATCCCTCCTGGAGGTGATTTCTCACTTTTTCTCTCTCTCTGTCTCCAGTGAGCACATGTGCCCTATAGCAAAAAACTCTCAAAAATGAATGAATGAATGAATGAATGAATGAATGAATCTATCTATTTGTTGGCACTTAGAAGGTATGAAAAGAAAGGAGGGCTGTACCACCATAAGCTGATCACCAAAGCTCCATGACCAACCAAGAGTGTTGGGAGGAGAGGCTGCTTCCACCCACAGGATCACCACTCCAGTTCTTATAGTCACATGGTGAGAAGTAACAGAGGTAAAGTGGAGCCAAGCTGGTATAAGCTCATCATCAAGCCCCTGCCTAGAATGGAGTAAGAGGAAGGGCTTCCTTGTCCTTCAAGACCACCACCCCAGTTCCTGCAGACACAGAGTTAGATAGTAGGAGGGAATGGATCTTGTGCTGATGATCCATCACCTTAGACCCACCCAGGGGCAAAAGGGAAGCAGGGTCACACCAGTTGATCACCAAAACCCATTGCCCAGCCTACACTGTGAGAGGAGGGGCTGTCTTGGCAACTTTGGCTATCATGTTACATTCTAGCTTCTCTGATCAGCCCCAAGTGATATTGGGACCAGAAAGATTTGGGTACATTGGAGCCAAACAGTTGAACAGAGTAAGGTTCTGGAGGAATTCTCTCCCCACACTCACCCCAGCAGAAAGAGGAGAGAAGCTCTTTTCTCTAAATTTGAACCCCAAACTCCCACTGTTGATACCATACTATTATTTACAATAGAGAGGGAAGCTGGCATTGAGCTAATTCACATCAAAAGGAAGCATACAAGCACAGAGCTATAGAAACCTACTCCAAAGGAGTAAGAAGTGAGTTCATCACTAGATGACTAAAAATCACAGCAGAGGCTCAAGAAATATGAGAAAACTAGAAAATACTTTTTACCTAAAATGAACACAATAACTCCTCACCAACAATGGATAATCACTGAGGTGTCAGAAAAAGAATTCAGAATATTTATTTTAATTAAACTCCATGAAATGCAAGATAAAAGAGACAACCAATTCCGGGAGATGAAAAAAATCCTTCCATGTCTGAAGAACAAACTCCATAAACAGACTCCCATACTGAAAAATAATCAAATAGAACTTCTGAAGATAAAGAACATGATTCAAGAAATCAAAGTCTCTCCTGAAGGTTTTAACAGCAGATTAGATCATACAGAAGAAAGAATCTCTGACCTTAAAGAAAAAACTTATGTGGAACCAGCAGGTGGTGTGGTGGTTAAGGCACTGGATAGTCCCACATGGTCGACCAGGGTTCAAGTCCTGGACCTGGTGGCTTGCTTTCTCACTTTCCTCTTTCTCTCTGAGTGTCTCTCTCCGGTTAAATTAAAATGAAGGAAGGAATGAATGAATGAATGAATAAATAAATAAATAAATAAATAAATAAATAAATAAATACATCTTTAAAAAAAAAAGAAAAAAACTTATGACTCAGTCCAAGCAACCAAGAAAATAAGCATTAAAAATATGGACAACATACAGGAAATCACAGACACCACTAAAGGAGTGAATACTCATGTAATGAGTGTTTTAGAAGGTGAAAAGATGAGTAAAGCCTTAGAAAATCTCTTTCATGATATAGTAACTAGAAACTTTTCAAATGCGGAGTGCATACAGAAATCCCAATCCAAGAAATACAAAGAACCTCAAATAGATTTAACATAAGATCTTCTCCAAGGCACATAATAGCCAAAATCAAAGATTAAAACAATATTTTGAAAATGACACAAGAGAAATGTCAAATTACTTACAAAGGTTACTCCATTAGACTAACATCAGAGTTCTCAACTGAAACAATGCAGGCAAGAAAAGAATGGGAAGACACATTTGAGACTGAAAGAAAAAGAGTTTCAATAAAGAACACTAAAACCAGCAAGATTTTCCTTCAAATGGGAAGGAGAAATAAAATCATTCCCGGATTTTGAAAACCTACAAGAATTCACCAAAGGTAGGCTACCTCTTCAGAAAGTATTTAGGGAAATACTACACTTGGAAAACTAAAGGGGGATAAATAGAAGAAAGAGAACACAGAACAACTAAAAAAAAAGAAAAGAAAAAAAGAAAGAAAAATTAAATAGAAGGGATAAATCTGCACATATCTAAAATAACATTGAACATGAATGGATTAAATTCTCCCTAAAAAGACACAGATTGGCTCAATGGGGAAAAAAAAGAAAGAAAGAAGAGAAAAAAAAAAAAGGAATAATCTACATGTTGCCAGGGAATTCAAATATGTAAAATAAAGACTGCTAGATCAAAAGAGATGATATAGACTGAAATCCACATTAATTATTGGGTTTTTCAATACTTCACTGTCACCACTGGACAGGCCCTCTAGACAAAATGTAAACAGACACAGGAGCTAATTGATACCATAAATCAAATGGACCTGACAGGCATGTATAGAGCATTTTACCCAGCAAGTAGAAAACACACATTTTTTATCATTCCCACATGAAACATTTTCCAAGACTGACCGCATACTAGTCCACAAAACAAGTCTCTACAAAGTTAAAAGTATAAAAACTATATCCAGCATCTTCTCTGATGATAATGGAATTAAATATAACATAAATCACAGTTCTCAAAAATACACAAAAACAAGGGGACCCAACAACTTACTCCAGAACAACTTTAAAACTACTGAAAAAAATTCAGATTTAAATAAAAAGATTCATTGAAACCAATGTTAGTGAACACATCACTCTCTATAACCTTTGGGAATCAGAGAGCAGTCCTAAGAGAGAAGTTGACAACCTTAGTGCTCACAAGAGAAAAATTTAAACATGGCAAATAAATAATTTAACATTGTCTCTCAAGGAACTGGGAAAACAAAAGCACAAAAAAACAAACAAACAAACAAACAAACAAAAACAGAAGAAAGAAATAGTAGTAAATTTTAAAAATAAATAAAATAAATTTAAAAAAAATTAGAGCTAACATAAATCAAATAGAGAATAAAAAAACTATACAAAAAAATCAACAAAGCAAAAATCTGGCATTATGAGAGGATAAAATAAATTGACAAACCATTAGATAGACTAAGAAAAACAAAGAACCAATAGTTAGCTAACCAATCAGTTAACAAAGCTGGTCTCATAGATGTATTTTTTAATTTCATAATGAACAAGTTATACTTTTCTTTCTTTTTATATATTTTTCAGTCTGTCAAATGTTTTCTCCCCTTGTACCTCATGCCTGCCCTCCACCACTCACTCTTTGAAATCCACTCTCCATCTCTTATGTCTCTACTGTTTTTACCCATCCTATCCAATATCACATTGTCAGTCTCTCAGCCTCTGTTGTAGCATTTAGTACAGACCAAAGATATACAATACGTATCTTTCAAAGTTTGACTCATTTTTCTCAACATTAAGTCCTCTATGCTTAACTATTTGAGTCAAATGACAGGATCTCATTGTTTCTTATAGCAGTGTATTATTCCATAGTATATATTTGCCTTGGTTTTTCAACCCAGTCATCAGTTTTGGTACACTTACGCTGGTTCCAAGTTATAACTGTTGTAAATAGTGCTGCAATAAATACGAATGTACACATGTCTTTCCAATTGAGTGTTTCCCTCCAATCCTTTTGATAAATACCAAGAAGTAGGGTTGCTGGGGCATATAAAGTTATATATACTTTTAATAAACCTCCATACTCTTTTCCACAATTTACATTCCCACCAACAGTGTAAAAGAGATCCCTTCTCACTACAGCCTTGCCAGTACTTGTCATTCTTTGTTTGTTTGAACTTAGCCATTCCACTGGGATAAAATGATAGTTCATTGTATTTTCAATTTGCATTTCCCTGTAAGCAGGTAATATTAAAACACACATATTGGAAATACGATGAGAGAATACTACAAGCCACTATAGGCCAACACATTAGGAAACTTAGAAGTGACTGAAAAATTTTTGGACATGTACAAGTTACCTTGGCTGAATCAGGATGAAATAGAAAGCCTGAACAGATCAATAACAACTGATGAGACTGAATCAGTAATAGCCTCCCAATGGAATAAGATCCCAAGTCCACATGGCTTCACTTCTGAAATCTACAAAACTTTTTTAAAGACCTAACCTTGATTATCCCCAAACTATTTTCCCCCTTTTATTTCAACATAACCAAAGACTTTATTTGGAATCAAAATTAAAAGAACATTTGACAGTTGTGAAATTTACATTTATCCTGATACTTCTGTAGTTGTACACTTGACTCATGACAAGTTACTGGATTAATTTTATTTTACTTCTTCAAGATGGAGGATTATTGATGACTTCACATTTGAGATCTTCAAATTCAGGAAAAGGGAGCAGTTTAAGCTTAAGCAAATGTATAGTAAAGCAGACATGAATACATTCCTCAGCAGCTAAAGCTTAAAAGCTCCCTTTCCAGGTCTTGCTGATATTCTGGGCCAGTAACAACAGGTCCTACAGATGTCTGTCATTTACATTTGTATACTTTAATCTTGCCCACAAACAGTTTTGTACAGGATCAACACCAATGTTCTTGCACAAATAGACTGAGGTTGTTAACCAGATGACAGAGGAGAACCTGAAGACTCCCTGAAAAATCATGATTCTTTGTTACTTGCACTCAGTCCAGAGCTGTTAGAGCCACTGGTACCCACCACTGTTCTTCCCAAACTTTTTCTAAAGATTCAAAAGGAAGGAGCCCTCCCAAACTCATTTTATGAAGATATATATATATATATATTAAAAAAAAGAGAGAGAGAGAGAAAACCATAAACCAATATCCTTGATGAATAGAAATACACACAATCTAAAAAAAGATAATAGCAAATTGAATTCAACAGCATATTAAGAGGATTATACATCACAGCAGGTAGGCTAAATTCCATGGACACAAGATGGTACAACATACACATAACAATAAATGTAACACATCGCATTAACAGAAAAGAAAAAAAAGATAAAAACCATATGACTGGGACCAGCAGATGGCTCTGGTTATGTTGCTGAACTCCCACATAGTGACCATGGTTTGAGTACCAGAACCGATGTATTAAAATTCATGCCATGAGTGTGTGTGTGCATGCCAAACATCCCAAGGGGAAAATGGAAAAGGGATTGCAGCATGGATATCCCCCCTTGAGGGGTGATTTTTTTGCTTTCTGTCTCTCTGTCTCTCTCTGGCAGATGCATGCACCCTATAGCAAAACAAGACAAAACA
>NW_006160165.1:3683018-3695688 GCF_000334495.1 Tupaia belangeri chinensis | reverse complement strand
TGATAAGTATAGATACAGAAAATATTTGATGAAATGACATCCCTTCATAATCAAAACTCTCAGCAAAATAAAGGTAAAAAGGACATTCCCTGACATAATAGAAGCCATATATGTGCGACTTATTGCTAGCATCATAGTAAATAGGGAAAAGCTAAAGCTTTCCCACCAAAAACTGGGAAAAGACAAGGCTACCCACTTTCTCCACCCCTTTTCAACACAGCGCTGGCAGTTCTAGCCAATGCAACCAGACAAGAAAGTAAAATTAGAGACATTCAGACAGTAGGAGAAGAATCTTAAATTGTCCTATTTGCTAATGATATGATTTCACACACAGAAAATTCAAAGTAATCCATTACCCAACTTCTAGAACTGATAGAGTAATGCAGCATATACAAGGTCAATATATAAAAATCTATAGCATTTTGGGGACCAGCAGATAGCATAATGGATATGTCGCTGGACTCCCATGTAGTCAACTGTGGTTAGAGTCCAGGACCCAGTGGCTTAAACTCATGCTGGACACGTGTGTGTGCATGCCCAAGATCCCAAGAGGAGAATGGAAGAGAAGGGATTATGGTGTGGCCATCCTCCCTGGGGGGTGATTGCTTGCCCTCTGTCTCTTTGTCTCTCTCTATCTTTCTAGAGAGCACACACTCCCTATAGCAAAAACCTCTATTATTTTTTTAAATCTATAGCATTTTGTACAACAACAATGAATAGACAATAAATAGAATGAGAAAGAATTAAAGAAAGCAATTCAATTTATGATAGCCACAAAAGAAATAAAATTACTATGAAGTAAGCCTAACTAAAGAGGTGAAAGACCTCTATAAGGAAAACTATGAAAAACTGAAAAAAGAAATTGACTATGATATAAAATAATGTAAATCTATCCCACATCATTGCATTGGAAGATTCAATATAACCAAAATGTCAATTCTATCCAAAGTATTTTACATAGTCAATGTGATTGTAATCCAATCACCAGTGGTGGCATTAGTCATAGATATCGAAAAAAAAAAAACCTCCTAAAATTTGTCTTGAATCAGAAAGACCCCATATTCTCAAGGCAATTCTGTACAAAAAGAATAGAGTAGGAGCTGTCCCATCTTCAAAGTATATTACAAAGTGATAATAATCAAAACAGCATGGTACTGGCACACAAACGGACATATAAAACAATGGAAAAGAATAGAGAATCCAGAAGTAAACCCCAAATCATGCAGTCCACTGATCTTAGACAAAGGGTATAAGACAATGCATCAGAGAAAAGAAAATATTTTCAGTAAATGGTGCTGGAAGAACTGGATATCCTGAAGAAAAATGAAACCAGACTCCAATTTCTAACTGTGAAGAAGAATCAACTAAAAATGGATCAAAGATATAAATGTAAAGCCTCAAAATATAAAACTGCCAGTAGAAAATTTATGGGATACTCTTGAAGTTATGGGAGTAGGCAAGACTTCCTAAATAAGATCCCTACAGCACAGTCAATAATTCCAAAAAATTGACAAGTGGGATTACATTAAGCTAAAAATCTTCACAAGAAAGGAAACAATTAGAGTGAAAAGACAACCCTGAGAATGGGAGAAAATGTTTGCAAATTATTCATCAGACAAGGGATTGATAACCAAAATGTACAACAACTCAAGCAGCTCACCCATGAAATAAACGAATAATCCAATTAAACAATGAGTAAATTAACTGAATAGACAACTCTCCAGGAAAGACATATGAACAGCTAAAGGCATATGAGAACAGTTCAGTTTTATGTCATAGGGGACATGTAAATTAAAACCGCAATGAAATATCACTTAACTCCAGTTAGAATGGCTAGGATCAAACAAATAAAGAAAAGGTGCTAGGAAGACCGTGCTGAAAAAGGAACCCTCTTACTTGTTGCTGGGAGTGTAAATTAGTACTTCTGTGGAAAACAATATACAGGTTCCTCAAAAGCCTACAAACAGAACTCCCTTTTGACCTAGTAATCCCATTCCTTGGTATTTATCCAAAGGGTAGGAAAATATGGAGTTGGAAAGAATTGCACATTCATGTTTATTGCAGCATTATTCATGGTTGCCAAGATGTGGAATCAACCTAAGTGTCCAAGAACTGATGACTGGGTTTAAATAGTATGGAATATCACTCAAGCATAAGAAACAGTGAGATCTTATTGTTTGATTCAAAGTGGATATATATAGAAGATTTAATGTAAAGCAAAGTTAATCAGACTTTTAAAGATCCACACTCCACATCCCCACTCTGTAAGTACTGAATGTCTATAGAAAGATCCAAAGATATGATAGAGAGGGTAAGTATAGACAACAAAGGTTAAAATGGACAGGGGTGAGTAGTAGAGTGTAGGTGGCAGAGGGTGGGTGGGGAGCAAAGGGAAGAATCATTTAACAGACAAATGAATGTAAAGTTCTCTGTTTAAAAAAAAGTCCTGTAATTTTCACTTTATAAAATAATAATTTAAAGACTTGGTTTCCTTTGTTTATTAATTAGCCCGTGTAAGGTGTTCTGTTATAGCAGCCCAAACTGACTAAGACAAAACCAAAGAAAATGAGGTTAGCATTTTCTATCAGCAAAAAGAAATTCCCTTGAAAAATCTCACAAGCATCCATCTAACCTTCTAGAGCTCCCAGTGAGGTTGGAGGACAGTGACGTTGGAGATGCTGAAGTTTTGTTGTATTTCTAGTATCCCCTCAAAAAAGTTCCTTTCTAAACATTGACCAAGCCTCTGGTGGAGGAATAACTGTAAATAAACATATGCAACTATGCCTAAATAAGGAGGACTATTAGAGAATCCACTATGAAGTTCTTTTTCTTATGTGTCTATTCTTCAAATTTTTAATGAAAACACAATCACTAAAATTCTGTGATGTTCAAAATGCTGTAACAGACACAATTTCCACCCTGCAGGAGGAGACTTTCCAGTGAGTAGCTGACTAGGGGGAGTCAATGATCTCAAAACAGAATAAAATAAGCATTTATAAAGGCACTGACATTTTCCTAGGTTTCATTTTTGAATACAGCATTGATTTGTTAAGCATTTTGTCGAAAGTTTGCACTGGAATAAAATACAATAAAATCCACCTTTTGTTAGTAATACAGGAATCTATAATGTATCATTCAAACCAATGGTCTTTATTAGAAGGTCACATGCAAATTTAAGAATTTGTTCAATCCAATGTAAGCTATTTGGATTCATTGGGAAATAATTTCATCCTTCTACATGGTTCCTGCTGTTGCTCTTCACAACAGTAAAGCAAACCTGCTCAAAAAAATGGCATATTTTTAATATTGTATTTCTTTTTCTTTAATAATTTTTTAGACTATAACTTGATTGGAGAGTTTACTCATAAATGCCTAAAAATATCTTTTGGCATTTAATAGAGATTCATTCTTTGGATTTGATAAAATACCATTTCTTGTTATTCAGACACCTCAGGTTGCAAATACATTCTAAAATAGGTAACTAACCTATTTAATGAAAGAAACATAATAAGGGACTTATGTAATTGTAGTAAAATGAACATTTTTCTCCTTTCTTTCTATGATAGAAAGAGTGAGCATGCTTATGAGAGGTGGGTGGGTAAAGAGGAAAGCAGCCTTGATAGGTATCCTCATGCCACCACCCTCTTTCCCAGCCCTCCAGCTCCTCAGAACACTGAGTGCCTGCATGTGCACATGGAGTGTCTTTTAGGCTGACCTGGGATCTGAACCACGGTCACCATAAGGATTCGAGTGCTGCAGGGTTACCTTACCACTGAGGTCTCACGTGGGCCACACAACAAATACAGAAACAATACATGTATCAGTTCTTAGCACAGACTGATCAATAGCTGCGCTGGGGTGTGGAGCTGGGCTTGGGGGGCAAGCCCCCTGGTAAGAGGGCTTCACCAGACACCACACCTTCTGTGATTTCCACATGTCAGTCACCAGGAGGCAGGTTAAGCAGCGAGTCTCACCACAGACATGGAAGCTTGCATGCATTCCAAGGTAGAAAGTAAGGGATCCAGACTGAGGCCAGACAACATGTGAGCCGCGAACCTGGGAAGTACACTGGGGGCAGCCCTGGGACCTGCCCATACTGTAGCGCATTCCGGATCACACTGCCTGCCTTCTTCCCTGTGTTTGTTGTTATTTTTTCTTAGAGTAAGCAACAAACAAATAAAAACACGAAGTCCCTTTTCCATTAACCTGGAAAATGTATGAAGGAAGAAATCTATCGCCTCCTTGGTCTTCTTTCCAACTAGACTTTCTATAAAGTTTTATAAAGAACATGATTCATGCTGACTCAGCCTGGATTAGGTGAGTCAGCATGATGTAGGCCCAGCTCCTAGGAGGGTGTATAATTTTTCCAGAAATAAACCTGGCTGAATTTTAAAGATCGTTAAGTGATCCACCCCAGTATGTAGCTAGCTATCCACCATTTCTTAAACATGTACAGTGCAATAGTAAACAACACCAGAATCTCTATATTGTGACCATGTTTCATCTTACAACTCTTAAGTCTATTTATTTTGAGAGACTTTTGTTATAGGGTGCATGCATGTGCTAGAGAGAAAGACAGACAGAAAATAAGAAATCACACCCTAGGGATGGCCAGGCTGCAATCCTTTCTCCTCCATTTTCCTCTCGGGATTTTGGGCATGCACACACACATGACTTGCCTGAGTTTTAAGAGGCCACATCCAGGATTCGAACCATGGTTGACTATGTGGGAGTCCAGCAATGTAACCATTATGCCATCTGCTGGTCTCTTAACTATATTATTAAACTAATTTTTATGATAGTGATTGAAAATCCAAGGATCACGATAAACTCTGTCTTAGCCAAGAAACCTCTGCTAGTAAAAGTCATAAAATAGGATTTCAAACATATTCTATTAAATTCCTCATCAAGTATCATTAACTAGCACACTACCTACCTTAGGAAAATAAAGCTAAACAAATTACATAATTACTATTGTTTTGTTTAATTTGCAAGAGCGTGCGCATCCTCCCAGAGAGAGAGTAACTCCCAATGAGTTGTGGCCACATTGCCACTGCTTCTCCTCCAGTCCTCCAACCTTACAGCACTTTGGGCACGCGCACATGTGCCTGGTGTGTATTTTGAGTCACTGGGTCTGGGACTTGACCTATGCAGTCAGCCATACAGGATCCAGTTCCCTTAATCATCAGACCACAGGCTGACCCCAAATTATACAATTATTAAAAATTCTCGGGACCAGCAGATGGCATAATGTTTACTTCATTATACTCCCACATAGTTGACTGTGTTTCGAGTCCTGGATCCTACTACTTAAAACTCACACAGGGCGCTTGTATATGCATGCCCATAATCCTAAAAGGATTATGGAGAAGAGATTGGAGTGTGGCCATCCCCCCGAGGGGTGATTTCCTACTTTCTGTCTCTCTAGTGAGTGCATGCACCCTATAACAAAAATAATCTCTCCCTTAAAAAACAAATAAAACTCCCTAAATGCTGTGTAGCTGCAATCTTCCCTGTAATATAATGCAACTCTGTTCTCTATCTTCCTACCTGCACCTTTTCATGGATTTATTTGCTCTGCTTTCTACAGCAAATCATATTTCTATTTTCTTCTTTAACTTGCAATTTTTAGGTATATTTAATTTCATGAGACTATTCATGCATACTAAGGTACATAAGCAATTTTCTAAAGGCACTAAATTGTAGATGTATTAAATACAGCCAGTGCTCCTCCACTTACGTATCTACTTTTCTATGTATTTGTATGAGTCTCTAATGGTCCTCTATACAAATGTCACATAGAGATGACTCCACAAATAATGGCATGCAGCCTAACAGGTCATTTTCATTCTGATTACTGGCCAAGGCTTCTGACGGTCTCTACATGATTTCCAATACTGTTGTCCCCACCCTCTCTGACCTAGCTGAAGGGGCGATTCCATACGTACATCACAGGTCTTTATCTTACATCATCTATTAACACAGGTGGTTTTAATGTGTGAGCCAGTTTACAAAACAGTATAAAAAGGATTTAAAAAAAAGCCAAAAATCGGAGATTTTAACTGACATTTGGGACAGCAAAGTACTTATTTTAATTCTAAATTTGCAAAGTAATTATACTAACAGTCTCTACTAAATAAAAAAAAATAAAGTTCATAAGATTATAAAACAAAGCCTACTTACTTGTTCAAAGTCATTCTTTTGGAATTCTTCAAAACCAAAGATGTCCAATATGCCAATATCCAACATCTGTGTGCTGAAAGAAAACCACACACCAGAGTCAACGGGTGCCCTTAACCCTCACCGCAACCTCGGGTTACAGGGACCCAACCCCTTGCATGTCACTGATAAACGGGACTAAACACACACACACAGTTACCTTAGACTATAGTAGAGATCTCAGAATATCAACACAAGAAAGGTGTTCTTTCAAAGCTATGTTTCTCACACAGATACATAAGTAAAAACACCTGATTTTAAAGTAAAACTGTAACAATAGGTGAGTGGTTACTATTTGCTTCTCCCTTGGGTCTCTCTCTCCTTGGCCTGGATCTGCTGTGCCTTGAGGGACTGGAGCCCACCTGTTATGCGGCTCTCACTTGTATCTTGCCAGGCCACGGGAAGTCTACCAAGGCATTTCCTCACCATACACCAGCACAACCACAGTTAAGTCACAGGTGTGTTCAAATCTAGTCACTTGAAACATTTTACCGTCCTCTTCAAGAAAGGAATTCTTACAGGGGCCAGGCAGCAGTGACACAACTGCACCCTCATGGGAAGGTCTTGGGTCTGTGTCCCAGGTCCTCCCTGTACACACAGGGCACGTGATCCCAGCTGGCAGAGACTGCATGGTCCTGGCATAATGACTGTGCTGGAGGTGTCCCTCTCCTGTTGGGGATGCCTCTCTCCTAATCTCTCTCTCTCTTTCTCTCTCTCTCTTTTACTGTGCCTACTGCTCATGGAAGAATTTAATGAATAAGATTTTTTTTTTCTTTTAGGTTTTTGCCATAGGGTGTGTATGCTCACCAGAGAAATAAAGAGAAAGTGAGAAATGGCCCCCGGTGGGGGGATTACCACAACACAGGGTCTTCTTCTCTATTCTCTTCTCGGGATTTTGTGCACGCATGCACAAATCACGTGCCTGGAGTGATATTCAAGCTACTGTGTCTAGGACTCAAACTAATTTGTGGGAGTCCAGTACCTTAATCACCACACCATCTGCTGACCCAGAATAACTTTTTAAAAAATAAATTCTTGGGACCAGCAGTTAGCGTAATGGCTATGTTGCTGGACTCCCATGCAGTCGACCGCGGGTCGTGTCCCAGACCCAGCAGACCCAGCAGCTTAAAACTCACGCCAGGTGCGTGTGCGTGTGTCCAAGATCCCGAGAGGAGAATGGAGGAGAAGGGATTGTGGCGTGGCCATCCCCCCTAGGGGGTGATTTCTTGCTTTCTGTCTCTCTCTCTCTGTCTGGCAAGCACATGCACCCTGTAGCAAAAACCTCTCCAAAAATAAATAAATAAATAAATAAATAAATAAATACAATTCTTAAAAAGAAAGTGAATTTCGAAGGGAAACTGAGAAATAAGCTATGTTGCAACACTTCCTCATTGCACGTAAACCACCAGTCTTGGAATTGACTGAAGTCGGGATGATGAGATTTCAGATGCCTAAATCCATGCAGAGTAAGGAAAGTAGGACACACCTGAGTGAGGGACAGCAGCTTAGATGGCCTTGCCTCTGTGACATGGGCTGGAGGCGACGGGTCGCATGTGGGCGTGGGCAAGAGGATGCTTCTTGTAAAGAAAGCTCTCAAGTGATTCTGGAGTGCAGGCGATGGGTGGGCACCCACGGTGGGCACCCACCCACCTTGGCCGCTCCAGGAGGATGACTGCCAGTCCCATCCTTTGCCAACGAGGACACCATTCTGTTATCATCGCAGTTCTTACGGGCGTGCCCACCACTACCCTTGCTTGTGGCAAAGTTAGTTATTTCCTCTCCACTCAGATGTCCAAACTGCAGAACCCTATTGGCACCAACTCTATTTCTGCACTCATATTTTGATTTTCACAAATAGTACATAACCAGAATTGGGTTTTGTAATAAGTAAGTGATCTTTATTTTTTTTAAACAAATGAGAGGAAAGTTTCAAAGATATTCTGTTTCAAAGATTATTTGTTGTATGAGTAGAAATATAGGCTTTGCGAGTAGGAAGGAGAACATTTTAAAAATTCAATATGAACGTCACATGTCAAAAATATAAAGCAATGAGAGAAAGGTGGAGTCATTCAATGTCTGCCTTTCATTAATTGATTCAGCTTTTCAGAAGTAAGAACAAAGACAGCTTTGTACCTCAGGTAGAGAACCCAAATCAACTCTAAATGGATCAGAGAGTTGTATTTTAAAACAAAGAACTACAAAAAGCTACAAAAAATATAATTTTTTTTATTTCAGTTTTGAGAAAAATCAGGAGAAATGTTTAAATGTGTGGCCACACAAGTATTAGATACTTTGGCAACTACTAAATTATTTTGCATGATAAATAGCATAAATAAAACTAAGTTTCCACTAGACGTATTATTTAAAGATGTGTATATCACTCATTTCGCACTTCTTTCAGTCTGTCAGCACATGTGCACAGCCTCTACCCACCCTCCGACTGCCTTCCTCCAGCCTTATGACACTCACGAGGCAATGCTGGGAGTGATGTCTGAAACAACAGTGAGAGGACTGAGGTGGTCCATGCTTTGTTTAGTTGACTGACTGCACGTGTGTGTGCATGCATGTGTGTGCAAGTTGCATGTATGTTTTCCATGGAGAGAGCTGATTTGTTTTTCTGATAGAAGCCTCATGAGAAAGGCTGTCAGACCGTGGAGACTTTTAGTTTTGGGTAGGTTTTTTTCTTTTCTTTCTTTTATTTTTATTATTATTTTTTTTAATTTTTGGTAGAGGGAACATGTGCTTGCCAGAGTCAGAGGGACAGAACACGATGGAGAGAGCCTTCCTCTCATGGAGATCACACCACACTCCCATCTCCCCACCACTCCCTCCCCTAGGGATCTGGGGAATGTAAGCATAGTCACAGGCCTGTTTCCCAAACCACCAGGTCTGGGGCTAAATACACGGTTCGTCTGTGTGGGAACTGGCTACCTTAACCACCAGACCACAGAGTCAGTCTGGGTAAAACACTAACAGCTAGGTAACTTTGAGCAAGTGATGCAGTTTCATCATGCATAAAAATGAGATAGAAACAATTGCCCCACCTTGCTTGTTGCTAGAATTAAAGGAGATATAAGGAGCATTGTAGGGTAATAATAAATGAGTTGCCTTTTAATTAATTTACTTATTTTTAGAGAATTTTGCTATAGGATGCAGATGCTCGCCAAAGAGACCAAAAGCAAGAAATCACCCCCTGGGGGGGAAGGCCACACTACAATCCCTTCTCCTCCATTCTCCTCTTTAGATTTTGGGCATGCATGCACATGCACCCAGCATAAGTTTTAAGCCACTGGGTCCAGGACTTGAACCACGGTTGACTACGTGGGAGTCCAGTGACAACCATTATGCCATCTGCTGGTCCCATGAGTTGCCTTTCTTATAAGAAAATAATTGTTTAAACTCACTATATAAATGAAGGAAATGGTTAATAGAAGAAATACAAATTGCTTATAGGCATATTAAAAATGTCAATCTCATTAAATTCACAAAGAAGTACAATTTAAAAAATAAAGGTGAGGGACCAGCAGATGGCATAACAGTTACATGGCTGCCACATGGTGGACTGCGGTTGGAGTCCCAGATCTGGTGGCTTCAAAATCATGCTGGACATGTGTGTGCCCAAGATCCTGCAAGGAGAATGAAAGAGAAGGGATTGTGGCAAGGCCGTCCCCTCTGGGGAGTGATTTCTCCCCCTCTACTGTGTCTGTCTCTATCTCTCTGGCAAGTGCACACACCCTAAGGCAAAACAAAACAAGAAAAAACTCTTAAAAAAATAAATGAAAGTGAAAAAGGTATTTTCCAAATACTTTTTTGAGAGGAGTTCATTGGCAGAGGCTCCCTCACAATGGGGCTGTACGTCTAGCACTTGAAGACGCTCATGTCACATGAACCAGTGCTGCCATGTATATAAACTGATGCCAAGAAATGACCACGGGATCAGCAGTTAGCGTAATGGCTATGTTGCTGGACTCCCATGTAGTCAACCACGGTTTGCGTCCCGGACCCGGTGGCTTAAAACTCACACTGTGTGTGTGTGTGTGTGTGCCCAAGATCCCGAGAGGAGAATGAAGGAGAAGGGATTGCGGCGTGACCATCCCCCTGAGGGGTGATTTCTCGCTTTCTGTCTTTATGTCTCTCTCTGTCTGTCTGGCGAAGGCACGTGCCCTATAGCAAAAACCTCTCCAAAAAAAAAAAAAAAAAAGAAATGACCACGAATGTCATTAATTAGGTACGAACAAGGATATTTACTGCTATCTCAATTACAGTAACAACAACAAATGGAATCACAAATAACCCACACTAAAGACAATTAATCAAAGAGCATGAATCCTATGATGGATTAATTTAATGAAACTGTCAAGTTAACAGAATGCAGTACATAAATTCTGCATAAAAGTAACCCAATTACATATTCAGAAGAAAGTCACAGAGTGAGCCTGAAAACAGGAAATAGATTTTTTTCATTCTTTTTACTATACTGCATTTTCTAAGGATTCTGCATGAAACTATTTTTATAACTAGTCAATGTTCACCTGATGTTTCTAAAGGCGGCACAAAAATGAGGGAAATATTCATGAACAACATTAAACTAAAAACAAGAGCTAAGAACAAAATATATTCTTTCAGTATACTTATAATTTTATCCGTATTCAAAGAATAAATCCATGGCACAAGAAAAATAAAGCACATGTTAGAAGTCAATGTCATGGAGGAAGACATGGAAGAGGTTTCTAAGTTTTCAAATTGGGTATTATAATGCTCTCTATATATGATGCATACATAATAATACATACATACAGGCACCAGCAGTTGGCGTAATGGCACTCCCATGTAGTAGATCAAAGTTCGAGTCCTGGACCTGGCGGCTTAAACTCACGTCAGGCGTGTGTGTGCGTGCCCAAGATCCCGAGAAGAGAATGGAGGAGAAGGGATTACAGAGTGGCTATCACTCCTAGAGGGGTGATTTCTTGCTTTCTGTCTCTTTGGCGTGTGCATGGGCACTATAGCAAAAAACTCTCAAAAAAAAAAATACACACTAATACAGCTTGTTAGATAGTAGAGCACAGTAGAGCACTTTTTATATCAGACATAATATCAGTTATGTATGTATCATATAGAGACAGCATTATAATGTTGCAATATATAGTAACGTGTGATACTCTATCCTTTCATAATCATCAGAGAGACTTTGCTTGCTAGAGACACGGAGAGAGAGACAACTGGTGGGACGTGGTCACACTGGAAGGGACACAGGCTGAGCGGACAGCACTGAAGGGTCCTGGTTTTGATCAAGAACGTAAGTTATTAGCCAGTAATTTAGAGTAGCATGCACGTGGCTGAACGCACACTCCTCTTAAATGATAGTTTTTCACATTTCATAGCACTAGATTTTTAACATATTTAGTTATAAAATACAGAAGCTTTAAAAAAAGATGGTAAGGAATGAAAATCCATTGTCGGGAAAAAAATCATAAAATACAAGTTTAGAACATTTTAAGGACTGCATTTGCAAGTGCTGACATACATAGTGTTCATTTAAGACGATCAGTGATAATTCTCCACTGCGTCAAGTACGTGCCTGCTACTGTACCAACACCTGTGAGGCCAGTCCTCAGGGCTCTCTGCAAAGTGGCCACGCTACACGGCAGCTGGCACTGCTGTCATCCTGGTATCGATATCAGACCTGTTACACCCATCGGACATGCAACTTGTTAAACTAAACTATTTCATCCTAAAGTGGCTGTGGTACTCCCACACTTGAATCCCTATAGGTAAACCGAAATCCTACACATTTGGCTGTTTTTCTTGAGCTGGTTACTGAATTACAGCCTATCACACCAGCCACACTTGGCCAGTCACAGAAAGCCCGTCTTTCAGGCTGTTCGTGCAGACTAGCTCCAGCTGTAAGCAAACCAACGACTTCTCTACCTCACTGCTGTTTTCGTCCACTTCCTCTCCTGCACTCGGCACGTTCCCTGTTACCCCGTGGCTAGCCAGCGTCTCTCGGAAGGCATCCTTTGGGAGACTGCCCAATTTAAATCACCTGCCCTTTATTTAAATAAACTGTTACATTTTGGTTTGTCTAAAATTTTGTATTTAACAAACTCAACACACAACATCTGGCTAGCCCAATGAGGTCATCTGATCAGCCAGGCTTTGGTTGACAGGCAAGGATGACCCCTTCATGGACGGTCTGCTCCAGCTCACGGTCTTCTCCCTGAGGACTCCTGAGAGTTTCCCTGAGAGGTAACACGGCTGTCTAACTTACACCAGCTTATCAGTAAGATAGTAAGGTCCAGCACTTTTAATATCTGGCGTGACCATCCCCCCTGGGGGGTGATTTCTCGCTTTCTGTCTCTCTGTCTCTCTCTGTCTGGCGAGCGCACACGCCCTATAGCAAAAACCTCACCACCACCCCCCCCAAAAAAAAAAGGGGGGCCAGAGACCGGAA
>NW_006160165.1:3681440-3682987 GCF_000334495.1 Tupaia belangeri chinensis | reverse complement strand
CGTGCCGGGCCCCCTGCCGCTGCCCCTCTCCGGCTGTCTCGCACTCCACTCCTAAGCGGAGTCCTCCCTTGTACTTTTTCCCACTGGAAGTATGAGGGGACTTCACGAAGTTCATGAAAAATGGAATTAAATCTTTTTCAGTGTAAGGAATTTTTAAAATCCACAATCTACAATTTCTCATAGTATACATTATCCATTAACATTTTAAAGACCCTCAATATAAATGAGGAAGTGC
Source organism: Tupaia belangeri chinensis (assembly GCF_000334495.1). Classification (NCBI taxonomy): domain Eukaryota; kingdom Metazoa; phylum Chordata; class Mammalia; order Scandentia; family Tupaiidae; genus Tupaia; species Tupaia belangeri. The sequence continues at coordinate 3,682,752 of NW_006160165.1, read as the reverse complement.
AAAATCCGGGACCCCTGGAGATGAAGACTGCAGTTAATTAGCCTGGATACATACGAAAATCCTGAGATGAGAATGAAAACCAGAGCTAATGTTATCAACACCGCGTACCAGGAACTCTTTTAAGCATTTTAAGTGCCTCGGCTCACTGAACCTTACCAGGCACTCCATGAGATAAACACCATCGTCATTCCCATGGCGTGTCTTTGCAGCAAGACCTGCAGAAAATGCAGAGAACAGTGCAGCTAGGTGCCTAGGGACACACATCAGAAGTTCTGTGCCTGCAGGGCCTGGAAAGCATGGGCAGGCAAACAGCTCCCAACTGCTAATCACAGATCTAAGATACTTAGTACTGACTTCAGAAGCCAGGAAAGGACAGGTCCCTGTGAGGTAGCAGTTAGGCATGAGCGTGGTGAGGCAGGGCAGTCTGGTTCCCAGACAGAAAGTCCTGCCCTGACAGGTCTGGCCTGCAGTCTTTCTGGATAGAGAGGGTATCTCCACCCTCAGGGAAGTCCCTGCTGGCCTCAGGGCCAAACTCCTGCTTACCTTGCCTCAAGGCTAACCCGCCCAACTTGAGTCTAGGCTGAGATGCGCACTAGCCCTGTGGCCTGTCCTTAAGCTCCTTGTGCTGACGCAGCAGTTTGGAAACTCCTTCCCTTCTCCCCTCCAAGTCCCAAGAGGATTTCATGATGCATTCTGGGAAAACGTGTGTGCAGAAGTGTGTAGGTGATGCCAGCCCCTGGCTGTCAGTCAAAGGTGATTCTGTGATGAAAAGAGAGGGGTTGCCCAAGAGAGGGAGCAGAAGAGGGATCCAGAAACGTCACAGAAGAAACCCATCCCCGTGAGCCCAGGGCTGGTCTGTCTTCAGCCCGGTCTCCTTCCTTGAGAGCACTTTGCTTTGCTCTGCCAAATACAATACTTTCTATACGATCTGCCTACAGGCCCGTGTCTATCTTCAACTCTTTGTCGGTAGATGCCAAGAAGTGAGGACCATGACCACCCAGTAACTTCCTGCCTGGGAGTGAGAAGGGCATTTCACCAGTAACTGCAGTAGTAAGAGGACGCACACTGCAGTACCGCTTACAGCCTTGGTGTGGGTAAAAGCTGCAGCTCCCAGCTTAGAAGCCTATGTGCCTTTAACGAACGCATGTCCTTATTTCTTTGTCCTTACGTTTTATCGGATGTGTTTGTAATAGTGATATATTGGGTCACCAGAAAAGTCATGACATTATTTTTTTTTTATGCAAAATTGTGTCATGACTTCTCCAAAGACCAAATATATATACACTGTTTTACCAAGAGCAGCTTTAGAAAT
>NW_006160165.1:3673645-3680214 GCF_000334495.1 Tupaia belangeri chinensis | reverse complement strand
TAACTCTTTAAAAACCATAAACACTATTTAACATTCATTCACACTTGCTTTCTAAAAAGCGGGTCTGAAACAATCCTTGTTTCATAAGAACAGTAGACCAGGTAAACACGACAACCCTATTCACTGGGTGCTGTGCAGTTACTGAAGAGGAGGTCACAAAGAGCAGGCAGAAGCGTGGATCCACGTTAGCAGGAGGGACGAAAGCCAGACACGAAACTGCCTGTGCAGATCATGGAGCAACGGGAACGCTCATACCTGACCGGTCGTACACTTCAAATCCAGGAGGTGGTTTCACTTGGTCCACCCAAGCTGAACACAGCAGCACTGAGTGACTCAGAACCCCACTGCAGGGCATGAATAGAAGAGGCTGAGTTCATGTGTCCACTAAGACACGGGGAGGATGCGTGTTCAGGGCTGCTTCACTTAAAAAGGTACTAGAAATTATTCAAGAGCACACCAGCAGTAGACAAATAACTGAATAGTGGAGTGGAGTGTTAGATTCATACGTATTTTCACAAAAGCGTGCTGCACAGGAATAAAATAAGAGTGAATTACTACTGCATTCAAGATTGTAGATGCATCTCATATTTAACACTGAGCAAAAGAAAGACATTTAAGGCTTGCGTGGAGGAGCTTCTGCAGTGTGGATATATTCTACATCTTTATCTGTGTAGAGGTTACGTGATCATGTTTCATGGGTAAAAATCCATTGCACTTTATACATAACATGCACACTTTAGCTATGGCAGACCTCAATAAAACAGTTTAAACAGATATGCTGCTTACTTGGATCAACTATGTAAAGGGATAGAGATGACTAGTTAGATGTTTGTTAAATGAGAAGCACTTAAATGCTTATTTATCTTGACACTCTCAAGTAAAAGATGGTGTTAGAATAGTGAACCTTAGTATGGTTGACCCTGGTTATAAAAAGATACAAATTATAAACACGATGCTTGCATAGCCCAGACTATGAACATTGATTCCCCAAGAAGTTGACTATAATTCAGTAGTATTTATCCCACTGTGATGTGCACGTCTCCTCCTCCCCACATCTGTTTACACTTTTGGCAACCTACGACCGAAGCTGAAAAGCAGAGCTCCATTTGTTGGAGATGCTGCAGATCAAGAATGTTACTCCCTCTATCAAACATGAAGAGAAGCGATTTCTTCTTGCATTAGCCTGCAAGGCGTGGATGCCAGCCTAGAGTAGGAGTGGCGGTGGATGCAGAAAGAACAGACCGACACATATGAATAGAGAAAAGTGGGAATCAGGTGGTCTGGGCATCTCTGCTGGGAATCGTCGTGGCCCTGAGCCATTCCCAGGTTTATTCTTTCATAGAGCAGCGGGCGAGGGAGGAACGGAAGGTAAAGTCAGATATCTTCTACTGTCATCTGCAGATGTGGAGCATCTTGCATCCTTTGGTTCTACAGAAGTCTCTCCTGGCCTTCTCTGACTGACACCCAGCTTCCTATAATTCACACTGCCCTGCAGTGCAACAGCGAATTATGTCTTTGGTAGAGCTTTTGCTTGCTCTGCAGCATCAACACGAAGACTATACCGCCTTTAAAGGTCACTAGCACCCTGCCCAGATCTGGCCACTCCCTGCAACTTCTTGTCTCCAGTTTATGTGGATGACCGAGTCAGGGGGATGAACTAGAGGGAGGCACCTCTTTTCTGAAGCACACTGTTACTGAGGGAGTGATGGATTTCTCCATGAACCAAAGAAGCCCACCAGGCATGAAAGTTTTAAAAAATATCGAACAGCGGCAACACATAGAATCAACCCAGATACACTGTGACTTAACCTTGCTGTCTTAAGGTCAGCAACCAACGATATTGTTTTACAAGCCAGATAACAACAGGAAGCAGTTCCCTCTGTATACTTGTAAACTAGGGCTCATACCTGACCGGTCGTACACTTCAAATCCAGGAGGTGGTTTCACTTGGTCCACCCAAGCTGAACACAGCAGCACTGAGTGACTCAGAACCCCACTGCAGGGCATGAATAGAAGAGGCTGAGTTCATGTGTCCACTAAGACACGGGGAGGATGCGTGTTCAGGGCTGCTTCACTTAAAAAGGTACTAGAAATTATTCAAGAGCACACCAGCAGTAGACAAATAACTGAATAGTGGAGTGGAGTGTTAGATTCATACGTATTTTCACAAAAGCGTGCTGCACAGGAATAAAATAAGAGTGAATTACTACTGCATTCAAGATTGTAGATGCATCTCATATTTAACACTGAGCAAAAGAAAGACATTTAAGGCTTGCGTGGAGGAGCTTCTGCAGTGTGGATATATTCTACATCTTTATCTGTGTAGAGGTTACGTGATCATGTTTCATGGGTAAAAATCCATTGCACTTTATACATAACATGCACACTTTAGCTATGGCAGACCTCAATAAAACAGTTTAAACAGATATGCTGCTTACTTGGATCAACTATGTAAAGGGATAGAGATGACTAGTTAGATGTTTGTTAAATGAGAAGCACTTAAATGCTTATTTATCTTGACACTCTCAAGTAAAAGATGGTGTTAGAATAGTGAACCTTAGTATGGTTGACCCTGGTTATAAAAAGATACAAATTATAAACACGATGCTTGCATAGCCCAGACTATGAACATTGATTCCCCAAGAAGTTGACTATAATTCAGTAGTATTTATCCCACTGTGATGTGCACGTCTCCTCCTCCCCACATCTGTTTACACTTTTGGCAACCTACGACCGAAGCTGAAAAGCAGAGCTCCATTTGTTGGAGATGCTGCAGATCAAGAATGTTACTCCCTCTATCAAACATGAAGAGAAGCGATTTCTTCTTGCATTAGCCTGCAAGGCGTGGATGCCAGCCTAGAGTAGGAGTGGCGGTGGATGCAGAAAGAACAGACCGACACATATGAATAGAGAAAAGTGGGAATCAGGTGGTCTGGGCATCTCTGCTGGGAATCGTCGTGGCCCTGAGCCATTCCCAGGTTTATTCTTTCATAGAGCAGCGGGCGAGGGAGGAACGGAAGGTAAAGTCAGATATCTTCTACTGTCATCTGCAGATGTGGAGCATCTTGCATCCTTTGGTTCTACAGAAGTCTCTCCTGGCCTTCTCTGACTGACACCCAGCTTCCTATAATTCACACTGCCCTGCAGTGCAACAGCGAATTATGTCTTTGGTAGAGCTTTTGCTTGCTCTGCAGCATCAACACGAAGACTATACCGCCTTTAAAGGTCACTAGCACCCTGCCCAGATCTGGCCACTCCCTGCAACTTCTTGTCTCCAGTTTATGTGGATGACCGAGTCAGGGGGATGAACTAGAGGGAGGCACCTCTTTTCTGAAGCACACTGTTACTGAGGGAGTGATGGATTTCTCCATGAACCAAAGAAGCCCACCAGGCATGAAAGTTTTAAAAAATATCGAACAGCGGCAACACATAGAATCAACCCAGATACACTGTGACTTAACCTTGCTGTCTTAAGGTCAGCAACCAACGATATTGTTTTACAAGCCAGATAACAACAGGAAGCAGTTCCCTCTGTATACTTGTAAACTAGGGTCCATGTCATTATATTTGAACTGTCTTTTGTTAAATGATGTAAAAAAAATGAAAACTTAGATGAAGACGCTGGAAATCTGTAGCCTATTTGTCTTTTCAGGGAACTGTTTGCTTCGGTCTTATGTCGAGAAGATCCCCCTCCTTTGCTTTCTGTCTGTCAGTCTGTGGGGGACTGTGGGACAGAGCTCACGACAGGGTTCAGGACTTGGAATCGGGCTGACCTAGTGATGCTTGGGAAACCTCACTGCTACACAAGTACCCATGACATCAGAGCGGGGGACAGGCTCTTGAAAGGAGAGTGAGCTCTGAGGCGAGTGGAGGGCACTGCATACAGAAGCCATCTTGAGCTATCCGCCATCTTGGAAACCATTAGGCTTCACTTCCTCACTGAGCAGTCTCTCAGAAATCATGTGACCAACCCTTCTCCCCAGAAGTGGTTGGGTTTCTAGGCAACGGGAGAGATCCACCCACATCAATGATTGGTTCATGCTGTTCTATCTCATTTGCATTTCGGGTAACCAATTGGTGCCCACCAGCTGTATATAACTCGCCATTTCTCCTCAATAAACGGAGGTAGACGACCAGGAAGACCACGACGACCAGGAAGACGACGACCAGGAGAGCCTGAAGAGCTGAAATGCTGCACAGTCTCCAGACGACCCTGAAGACCCTGAAGAGTTGTGACACTACATCGTCTCTGGACGACCCTGGAGAGCTGTGACACCGCGTCGTCTCCGTGCTGCTCACAGTAGACGACGCGACCCTGAAGAGTTGTGACACTGCGTCGTCTCCGTGCTGCACCGTGCTGCCCACAGTAAACAGACGACACTGAAGACACGGTGTCGTCTCCGTGCTGTCACACTACGCCGCTTGTCGCGGCTCTCTCCTTCACTCAGGAAACCCGTTCGGCTGTCCCGCCAGTGGAGACAGAGGCGCACATATTTGCTGCTTATGTTTTGGTTTTGGACAGACTTGAGGCCCACAGGGAAGATGATGAATCAGGGTCAGTCAGGGAATGCCCAGGACAAAACAGAAGCTCAAAAGGTGTGAAAGCCAATTATGTGGGTCTGGTTTGGTAGGGAGTTTTTTCTTTTGTTTTGTTTTGTTTTGTTTGTTTCTTTGGGGTTTTTTTTTTTTTGTATAGGGTGCATGCACTCGCCAGACAGAACAGACAGAGAGACAAGAAAGCGAGAAATCACCCCCCAGGGGCGATGGCCACGCTGCAACCCCTTCTCCTCCATTCTCCTCTTGGGATCTTGGGCATGAACGCACATGCGCCCGGCGTAAGTTTTAAGCCACCAGGTCCGGGACACAAACCGTGGTCGACTACATGGGAGTCCAGCGACATAGTCATTACGCCAACTGCTGGTCCCCTGGTAGGCAGTTTTTCAGAAAGAAAGTTGACACAGATAGGATCCCAGGCAGGTTGGGTGGGAGGCTTCCTGAGGTCTTTGAAAGAGAGAGATGTGATTAATAGTCAAGGGAAGGGGACCAGCAGATAGCATAATGGTTACATTGCTAGAGTCCCACACAGTCAACTGTGGTTTGAGTCCAGATCCAGCAACTTAAAATTCATGCTGGGTATATGCTTGTGTGTGTGCATGCCCAAGATCTTTAGAGAGGAGAATGGAGGAGAAGGGATTGAGGTGTGGCATCCCCCTGAGGAAGTATTTTCTTGCTTTCTGTCTCCCTGGTGAGCATGCATACCCTATAGCAAATATCTCTCAAAAAAAAAAAAAAAAAGAAAAGAAAAGAAAGAAAGAAAAAAAAGAAAAAGAAAAGCCAGGGAAAAGGGCTTTCCCTGTGTGTGAACGGGCAGATTCTAGGAGTCACACGGCACTCTGCAGAAGGAAGCCAGCCATGGCAAGTGTGTGTGGTCAGCGCCTGCCACAAGGGCAGGAACCCTGGCTTTCCATGAAGTTCTAGCCTTTCTCTGGACTTGCTAGGGTGCAGCCTCTGGAAGAGGGGAACTAACCTGGATCTGGGGTCTGAGAATTTAGAGTGATCTTCTGTGTTCAGCCTTTGAAATTCACCATAAATTCCTGTCCTACCAGTTCTATGAAGATTCAAGGATTCACTGAATTTGATGCAATTCAAGTTTGGGAAAAGCTAATCCAGAGGTCACCCATTACAGCTGAAAGCAATGAAGCTACATTTGCAGAGAGGGAACTTCTTCATGGTGAAAACCTGATAAAGCCATTAGCTGGCCTTTGGGATGGGTTACTAAAGTCAGTGGACATTTAAAAAAAAATATTATTATTTATACATTTAATCTCTATACATCATTTAGATTGTAAAGAGACCTTACCCAGCATGACATACACCTCAGTCCAGCCCAGCTGAGAATACTATACACGTCCTCAATAAATAACACACCATAGCTGTGTCCCACAAATGTCTTCCCTCTCTACTTTCTCCCCGAAATTTCCTTGCCTATGCTCTTCAGTTGGCATTCAGGGGCAGTCTTGGAACATCTAGCTCTTCCCAGCTGTAAAAATGTATCTGGGCTGATCTGGCCTCTTCCTGACGTGAGGCCAGTGTAGGAAGAGTGCTAATAGGTAGTTGTGCCAACTTTTGTCACTGAGACAGCATGAGGGGCTCAAAACAAACGTTTTTCAAAATGAAGAATGTGCCTATGGATAGTATCTCATTATCTTACTCTGTCAACTAAAAAGTATGGTAAAGCCTCACTGGTCTGTTGGTAAGTGGGAGCTGAGGACGTGGAACCTATCCTCAAGCAGCGGTCGATCTATCTGAGGAACAAGGAGCTAGAAAAGGCCATCTTCAGTTTTAGTGACACTGATCTACCACTTCCACTCCCCACGGTTTCGGATCCATGAGGTCAACTGTGGTTGAAAACCACCACCATGGCAGTCTTGGCTCTCTGATCCAGGACCACCCAAGCAGGCAGCTCTTGGGTGTACTGTGAGAAAGGCAATACATAAGACTTTGTCGGGAACCAGCAGTTAGTGTAATGGCTATGTCACTGGACACCCACGTAGTCGACCGCGGTTCAC
>NW_006160165.1:3653204-3667722 GCF_000334495.1 Tupaia belangeri chinensis | reverse complement strand
ACTCACGCCGGGCGCGTGTGTGTGCGTGCCCAAGATCCTGAGAGGAGAATGGAGGAGAAGGGATTGCGGCGTGACCATCCCCCCTGGGGTGATTTCTCGCTTTCTGTCTCTATGTCTCTCTCTGTCTGTCTGGCGAGCGCACGCGCCCTACAGTGAAAATCTCTCCAAAAAAAAAAAAAAAAGACTTTGTCGAGACGCGGGGGTCCTTCATTTCCCTGCGTCTCATCACATTGCCATTTTATCATCTCATGGCATCAGAAGACGAAGAGTGAGAACAGAGCAGCGAGGTGGTCTGGTGAGGGACGTAGAGTGAGAACAGAGCAGCGAGGTGGTCTGGTGAGGGAAATGGCATTCTCACACATTTAGTTACAGTACATTGTCATAACTCTTCTATTTCATTATTTGCTATTGTTCCTCTCTCACTGTGCCTACATTTTCAATTAAACTTTATCACAGGTGTGCACGTGTAGGAAAAACACAGCGTGCACAGGGTCAGTACTAGCTGTGGCTCAGGCACCCACCGGGTTTCGGCAAACACCTCGCTGGATGAGCGGACTGACCGACCTGCATGCCTCTGCCTGAAGAAGTCCCCTGTGAAGGCCCCACAGTCCTTCGTGTTTCACAATTGGCTCACGTTTCTCAGGCGTTTCCTCAGTTCTATGCTCCACTAAATCTAGATATTATTTACCTTAAGTCCAACACTTCTCAGTGTATTACACTTTGCACAAAAAAATTCACAACTTCTATGGAATACAAAGTCCCTTTCTTGGATTTTAAATGCATAAACATTTTGTGTCCAATTTTCAGAGTACTCCAGGAAGCACTGTCCTGACACCATTTGCCTCATTCCTTCCACGACTCTGACGTAAGACTTAGGTGGAGAAATGCATCGGCAAGTAAAAAGGGGGAAAAGGAAACGGAGTGAGGAGGAGGACAGAATGAAGGAATTAAACCAGCTTGGTATCTGGTATTCATTTCTAGAAAAAGGCCACTGACATCACTACGCATGGCATGATTATTCCAAACCTCGTACCAATCAGACAATTACAACTGACCTTTATTCTTCCGACTTAGTCTCTGACCTTGAGCCAACATGTATTTTAATAAATAGATCCAAATATTGTAGTTTGGAGTGAAATACCAATAAAAATTAAATAAAACTACTCCAGTCAGAAATATGACTGTGTGTTGGTTACTACAAATTGTGGAACTATGAAATGTTGTCATGTATTCAAAATACACTTCAAGAGCATCAGGTACCTGGTGTGACTGACGTTTTCAAAGTTACCCCAACTAGGAATTCATAGGTCTTGAAATAAAAAACAGGCTGAAGAGAAATGTAGGTTAAACCTCCAACTGCAGGCAGATGGGTTGTGATCATCACAATTTTAAGGATTGAGAAAATTAAGATTCACAAGATATAAATGTTTTACTAAAGATTCCATTAATGTTAAGTGGTAGGCTCAGAATAGAAATCCAGATCTTTTGCTTCCTATTACCCTTCAAAAAATTAAACTCAGCTAAAGATAAAATTACCGTATTCGTAAATTAGCAGCCGTGTACTTGGACATACATACACATACATAAACGAGAGTGGCACATCGTTTCAAGCACTAGCTAAGGGCTGCAGTAAGAAGTGCTGTTCCATTTTTAGCTTATGCTTTACTTAATAGGGTTTCTTTTTTTCCCTTCATAGCAATTTTCTTTCAACTCAAATGCTCTTTTATTAAAAAAAATTTGTTGTGCATATTTATGATATACAGCATGATGTTATAAGAGATACATGTATACACACAAACACACATATATTGGGTCATGAAAAAAGCCATGATGCATTTTTGCATTGAAAATATGTCATGACTTTTCCAACAATCCAATAGTAAAATGGTTACTATAGTGGAAGAAATTAACATACCCATCATTTCACATAATTTCCCATTTTTCAGCCCTGTCACAAAAGCCAGCTATAATCTACTCATTTAGCAAAAATCCTAAATACAAAACACTCTGACTGACTGAAGTCCTCATGTTGTAGATGCGGTCTATCTACTCTTCCCTCATCCTCCGTATTTGCTACTGTGTATCCTTGACCTCTATCTCCCCAGTTCTTTCTTTCTCAGACTTTCTGGCAAATAAGTATTTATTGCTATTGTTATTTTAAGAGAGATTTTTGCTACAGAGCTCCTATGCTCAACACACAGAAAATAAGAAATCACTCCCCAGGGGCGATGACCATGCTGCAGTCCCTTCTCCTCCATTCTCCTCTCAGGATCTTGGGCACGCATGTACACGTACTCGGTATGAGTTTTAAGCCACTGTCCAGGACTCGAACCGCAACCAAGCATGTGGGAGTCCAGAGATGTAGCCATTACACCATCTGCTGGTCCCCACTACCAAGAGTTTTAAGAATTTTCTGGATATCTCTGCAATTTAATGTAACTATTGAGAAATACAAGCCTTTATTACTCGAAGGTTGGAATTTTCTGGCACAAAAGATGACAGACTAAAGAATTTGACAATCACAGGAATGAAGGGCTGTCGTTCTGACAATCACCTTCACAGATAAGGAGTCAATATTTGTGGTTCCAAGTAGCAGTTATAAAAATTAAATTGCTTAGGTGTCTTGGAGCAAGCAGATGTTGCTGGATAACAGAGCACTCCAAAACTCAGTGACTTAAAGCAGCAGGTATGGATTATTGCTCACCAGTCTGTGTCAGCCTGGGCCCCCTGGCCGGCACTGGCAGGTCTAGGATGACCCAGCCCAAGGCTGTGTGGTTGGCTGGGTCCTGTCTGTACCACACAGGTGTCTGTCTCTCCCCTGCGAAGGCCTGCCTGACACTTGCAGATACTTGCTTGCAGTGAGTCTGAGGAAGTAGCTGAGAGAGCCAGCTACAAAGGCGCTGTGAGCAGCCCAGCCCTCGGGGCACATCTCTGTTCATAGGTATGCATTTAAGTCTAATAATGATTTCATCAGAAATAAAGACAATGCCTATTTTAAAGGTTAATTTTGTCAAACGTTAGTTTTTACACTTTTTTCCCCTCACTCTTGTTACGGTCTTCAATGTGGGAGGCAATTTAGGAGAGACTCAGGGAAGCCTTCAGGCACCCTAGGGGTTCATACCCCAGCTCCATCACTTGTCAGTTGTGTGACGTGATCATTTATGCACTTTTCTGCACGCTGCTTTATCTACAAGAGGGAGACAACACCCCATCGTGGCTAACGCCAACAGAAACTGCAATTTCCACCTTCAAGCCCAGTCCATTCACAGGTACCTTTCAATAGACGATAAGCACAATAATTGCTCCTTCACCATGTACCACACCTGTGCGTGTGAGAAGCCAGGCTTTGAAAATGTACTTTTAGTAAGCCCATATGTGAGGAGAGAAGAGTTCACAGCATGATGCTGGAAAAAATAAAATTGTCCTTTAGTTGAAAAGCACATCCTCCTCAATTAGAAAATTATATCTGAACAAAGCAAACACTATTTATGTAGTGGTACTGACATTTCCTTCCTGGTGTGTTTTCAGGGAGAGACAGGGTCACCAGGGCCAGACTGGGACATTCTGCTCTCCTTCCTGAACGGTGCTGCAGGAACTGCCTGTGTCCAAACGACAGGCACAGAGGCATCAGAAACACGGGTGTGGTTAGCCCTCGTGAGCAGGGCACGCCAGCAGGAGCTTGGAAAGAGGTCGAGGGACTTTCCTTGGCGATGAAGTGGGGGAGCAGCAGGACAGCATGAGCACATGGATTTCATCCTTTGCATCAAATCTACAAGCGTGGCTCTCTTGGCTTAAGAAAGAGCAAGAGAAATGGAACACTGGCAGCTTTTTACCAGCCTTATACATCACGGACTTTCTTTTACATTTTATTGAAACTATTTAGCTCTTGAATATTACTTGCTAATAACGTAATAATAATCATCAAAAGGGAAAAAGCCTATGGTTTGATACTAAAAATGTCGTCTTCTCATAGATCTGATAAATCTACCTCCCCCCATTGCCTGAAATCATGTACTTAAGGCAAAAGAACACAGCTTTTTATTGGTTCAATACGGTGCACTATTCTTGAAGCAATTTATCACTACTATTATGATTAATATTTAAATATAACCACTATTTTGTCCATAGTGCATGGTAATTTCTATAAAAAGAATGGCAATATTTAAAGCACTATTTTGCATTTATTATGCGGTAATTTGACATTATTTTTGAGTATTATGATGTGCATAATGTTCTGCACATTACCTTTTATTCCTCTAGATTCTTCTATTTGACAATAGGAATGATCTCACAAAATAATGAGAAACAAATGCACAATTACAGAGGAAAGCTCTTTAGCTCTTTAGGAAATCATTATACATATGGGTGTTTTGGTAAGGAAATGGAGCAGAAGGAGAATTATTTAGAAAGCAGGTTTTGTCTCAGATATTTCCTAAACTGTGTAGTATGGGTTGTCATGGTAATAAGCATCATAATTTAAATACATCTACACGGAAATAGAAGTCACTCATGCTATATTCATAAGAATCAAAGAAATCTCATTATTTGATGAAAAAAAAAATCCCCAGTTTGGATAAAGGAGGGAAAAACATGGTATGTCAAATTAATTTTTCTGTCAAACTGCTTGTTATTTTATCTCTGAAACAACATAAAGACAAAATATTTAGAACTAAACAACAAAGAAAGCACTGCATATAAAACTTCTGGAATGCATTAGGATGTTCTGAGGAGATACTTTCAGATCAAGGGAAAAAATCTGAAAATACCAAATAAATGTTTAACTCAAACATTTGAAAAGAAAAAGTCAAAGAAAGTGGAGATAAGGATATAATGAAACTGCAGCAATTGCTAAAGCAAAATGGTAACATAGACATAAGAAATTACAAACAAAAAATTGATTTGGAAAACGAAACATTCTTTTTCAGTTTATTTTTCCTTTCTTTTTTTTTTGGGGGGGGCTATAGGGCATGTGAGCTCCCTAGAGAGAGAGACAAAGAGAGAGAGAGAAAGAGCGAGCGAGCGAGCGCACACCATGGGGGTTTGACTGTGCCGTAATCCCTTCTCTTCTGTCCGCCTCTTGGGATCTTGTGCATGCATGCACACGTGCACAGAGTGTTTTTCACGCCTTTGGGTCCCAGACTCAAACTGCATAGTGGGTCATATGGGATCCGGCCATTTTAACGACCATGCCACTGACTGACTAGAAGATAAAACGTTCTTACAGGCAGATTTCAAGCAAGATTTAATGATATTGGGAGAAATATACAAAAAAGCAGAATCAGGAATGTAAAAGTTGTTAAATAGCATTTATAACTGAAATTGAAAGATTATCAAATAAAATTATACTTCAGTTGAAGAAATTAAAAATCTTAAAAAGTAGGCAACTTTCTGGAAAATAAACATGACTTTAACAAGTCATATTAATCTGACTAATCATATAAACTTGAAAATAATTAGTAAGTACAAAACAATATCCGTCCTTTTTTCCAATTCCCCAGAAGGTTTTAGGGAGATTTCATTAAAGACCTGAAGCAACATATCACCTTAATTTAGTACAAACTCTTTCAGAGAGGAGAAAAACAGATAAAATTTCCCAATTTACTCTTTCATGTAAACTGACAACAAAGGTTCTGTAAATAAAAATATAATAATAATAACCTCACTCACAAGTGAAAAGGAATTCAAATATTCTCAACAAGAACTACAAAACAGAATCTAATACATCATGACCAAATAGGCTTTACACTACAGAAGAATGACTCTCCACATTAAAAACTACACAGCAATGCAATTTGCCACATGACCAAAGAAAAGGAAAAAATTGCTATAATTGTCCTTATTTTTTTTTTTCTTTTTAGAGAACGAGATTTTTGCTATAAGGCATGTGTGCTCACTGGAGACATGAAACAGAGAGAGAGAATGCAAGAAACCACCCCCTGGGGAGGATAGCCACATCTCAATCCTTCTCCTTCATTCTCCTCTTGGGATTTTGGGCACACACACATGCACCTGGCACGAGTTTTAAGCCGCTGGTCCAGCACTCAAACTGCATTCAACTCTGTGAGAGTTCAGCCAGCCATGTAATCATTATGCCTTCTCTTGGTCCCAATTATTCTAACAGATAAAGAAATACTTCAGATAAAATTCAGCACCCATCCATGACTGAAAACACTTAGCCAAGGTTGTCTACCTAAACTCTCAGCAAACACTCTATCCTGGTCAATATTTGGAGGTAGCATCATCAATTAAAAAGAGGACAAGGTCCACTCCGTCACCAGTTTTCAACACGTCACTGGCAATGCTAACCAATGAGATAAAGAAAGAAGAAATAAGAGGCATAAGAGGAATGGGGGGGAAAGATAATTCTGATCATTTACATAGAAAGAGTTTCCACAGGAAAATGAGTAGGACTAATAAGAAAAGTCAGTAGGATTTCTAGATACGAGATCAACATAAGAAACTCAAGAGTCAGCATTCCAGTAAACTGGTTAAAATGTAAAAATAGCGCTCATCATAGCAACAAAAATTACAAAAAATGTAGAAAACATAAGATAGAGATGTGTAAGAAATCGATGAGAAAAACCACAAACTATTTAAGAGATAAAAGACTACATGAAAATATACTGAAATATACTTCTAATTGTGAAAGAAAAGAATCGCTACCTTAAAAGGCACAATTTTCTCCATATTATCTATCAATGTGTTTCTAGTCAGCATACCCAAACTGCTTATTTATGATAGAGTCAAAGTGATTATAGAGTTATTTGTAAAAATAAAGATTCGGAGATAATCAAAACAAATCAGAAAAAGAACAACCTATCATGAGAACTATGACTAAAACAATGCATGGCTGACACAGGTTTAGCCAGATAGATCAGAAACTGGGAGGGCACAGGCCAGCAGATGTCACAGTGGTTACACTGTTGGATTTCCCACATCACCACACAGTTCGAGGTCCAGATCCAGTGGCTTAATACCCGTAAATATTGATGAATTTAACTTTTTTTTTCAGTGAGTAGTTAGCTGGTATTATCTTTTAAAATATATCCTATTTAACAACAACAACAACAAAAAATAGAAGAATCATGCCAGGCATATGTGGCTGCATGCCCAAGATCCCAGGAGGAGAATGGAGGAGAAGGGATTGTTGACTACGCTTCCTCTCATTGTCTCTGTCTCTCTCTCTCTCTTCAGTGAGTACACACACCCTAAAGCAAAAACCACTTAAGAAAAAAAGAAGAAAAGGAAATCAGACATGAAGAAATAGCAAATAAATAGAGTAGGATCGCTGAATATCTGACTAAAATGATAAAATTGTACTAATTGCTCATGTATGTAATAATATTCCTGATGCCTTGAAACCCAAAGATTTTAGAGGAAGCATGAGATGACTTTAGAGTAGGGAAATAGCATCTGTGGCAGGCAGGCAGCTCGCTGACATACACCACACATGCCGTGTGCATGTCACTGCGCGTCTACGGGCTCGTGCCAGAGTCCTGTGTGCAACCACACCAGGAGACACTCAGCCTCACTCGGAGTCAGGGAGCTGCAGACTCACGCTCGCCCCTCAGTCGTGTGACTAAGCATCCGCCCCAGAAAAACACTGTAACTGAGAAAAAAGTTAGAAGAAGCCTAAATGTCCATCAGCGGGGAGAGAGATGAGAATAGTGTGGTTTCATCGTGCAGAAGAATTAAAAAGAATTAAATAGTTAAAATTAGCATTCAAGAGAATTAAGCAGTCATAAAGGATGACTCCCACGTAGTCGACCGCAGTTCGTGTCCCGGACCCGGTGGCTTAAAACTCACGCCGGACGCGTGTGCGTGCGTGCCCAAGATCCCGAGAGGAGAATGGAGGAGAAGGGATTGCGGCGTGACCATCCCCCCTGGGGGGTGATTTCTCGCTTTCTGTCTCTATGTCTCTGTCTGGCGAGCACACGCACCCTACAGTGAAAATCTCTCTCTCAAAAAAAAAAAACCATATGGAGTTACAAATGGAAATACAAAATAAAGCATGAGATATAATGCAGTGTAGTATTTCCATACTTTTTTACATTTTCTTTTTTAGGTTTTTGCTATAGGGCATGTGCACTCACTTGAGAGAGGCAGAAAGAGGGAAAGTGAGAAATCACTGCTAGGGCATGACCACACTGCAATCCCTTTTCCCTGTTCTCTCAGAATTTGGGGTACACACGCACATGTGTCCAGCATGATTTTCAAGCTACCAGGGGTGTGGGACTTGAGTCACAGTCGAATATACCGGAGTCTAACACCTTAACCACCACATCACCGGCTGGCCTTACATTTCCCTAATTCTAAATGGCTCATTATGTTATGTATTTGCTATGAAAAACGCAATAGCTAGAGCATTTCTTTTTTAGTTCTGGGAAATTTACACAGATCAATTACGTTGTCATCTCTGGGGAGGGAGGGAAGCATGGATCTGTGTCGGAAAAATCATGATGTGGCTTTGTGTGTTTTTCTAAGCAAAAATGTGGCATGACTTTTCTAATGACCCAAAAACATAAACTTCAGCTTTTATTTGTGATTGTCTGTTTATTTTTTGTAAATAAAAACCCGAGGGAGAAGTTGGGCCACGTGAACACTGCTCACTAGGTAGCAGGGAGATGGTAATTTGCCTACATCTGTCTGTATTATTCCTGATTATGACTTTTTTTCCAAAAAAGAAAAAAAAAGAGACAAATTATTATGAAGAGCATCATGTACTAAATGGAGAGAGAGAAGACTAGGTAGGCTTTTCATTTTCTCACCAATGCACGCACAGCAGGTGCTTTATTATTTTATGAAGTATTTGGAAATTAATAACATAAATCTGTTTCTTACAAATTAAGTACTTTAATCATAATTAATAATGTAATGCCCAAAATGTTGTTTTTACCCACACTTTATCACTTATGAACTGATTGGAATTTGGAATTCTTATCTTTCTTTTTTTTATTATACTTCTGATTTACATATAATTATATAATGCTGTGGACTACAGTATGGTTTAAAAATTTTTTTTGTATTTAATTTTTTTTATTATTTTTTAATTTGATGAGAGAAGGAGAGAGAGGGAGAGAGGGAGAGAGAGAGAGAGAGAGAGAGAGAGAGAGCTGCGAGGTGCAGGACTCGAATCGTGGTTGGCCATGTGGGAGTCCAGCACCTCAACCACCATGCCACCTGGCAGCCCAGTATGGTTTTTCAAAGCATACACAAGTGTATAGTAACAAAGTCAAGAATAAAAACATATTCCTCATCTTCAAGACCAAACAGTATGTTGCACTGTACATATTTGAAATTCGTTTCACTCGTTGTTTTTGTAGGTATATACCAGATTGGCAAGGACATTTTCTACTTTTTTGCGGTACACCATCCCATAAAAAATTTCTCTTGCTTGCATGCCTTCTTGTGTCTGTTAATCATTTTCTCCCAAACCGCTCTCCAACTCCACCCAGCTGTGGGTGTCTACCATTACTCTCTTTATATCACGCCACTGAATCTTCAGTTCCTGACAGGCAGCGAAAACATTTGGAGTATGTTAAGCAGAACCGTAAGTATTTGCCTTTCATAGCCTGGCTTATTTCACTTAGTATTATAACTTCTAGGTCTGAATGTACAACCCTCAAAGGAAGACATAAAAATGGGTAAAAAGCATATGAAAAAAATGCTCACCGTATTTTAGCATGAGGAAAATGCACATCAAAACCACAATGAGGTACCCATAACCCCAGTCAGAATGGCTACTCTCAAAAAACAATGGCTAACAGGTGTTGGCAAGGTGGAGTGGAAAAGGGGAGCCTTGTGCACTGCTAGTGAGAATGTAAATGAGTACAGCCATTGTGGAAGGGTACAGGGGTCCTTTAAAAATCTGAAAATAGAACTCTGTATGGCCCAGCAATCCCAAGAGATGACCCTGCCTGAGAGACATCTGTATACTGCAGACTGCTTACTGCAGTAGATGTGTTTGATGTGGGATTCCCATTAGAGAATTAAAATCTTCAAACTCACTTTAACACAGTGCTATCAGGCACAAAGCTGAAAGTAGTAAGTAATGTAAAATGCTGTTTTATTCAGATTCATTTATACATATTCGATGACTGCTTCAGAAGACAGTTTCATTTTATTTCTAGTTATTCTGTCTGTTAAACGAAGACATGCTATCTCCTGTTCTTTTCCAAACTTTTAGCATCACTGTATGTGTTAATACAGATCAAACAAGAGGGAAAATGAGATTTTAGTTGAGATTCTTAAGTGATGTTAAATATATCCTTTGGCCAGATGTTTTATTGGAGAAATTACTCTCCAATCATATTATCCAAAGAACGGACAATGTAATTTCCAGACATTGCTTATCTGCTTTTTCTGTCTTAGTCTACATTTAGATTAAGATTCTTATTTCCGGCTTGGAAAACTGAGGGGAATCACAAACTCTCCCTCTCGATCCCCCAGTGTTGAGTGGGGGTGCTGTTTTGATGCGTTATCAATGCGATATTCCTTTTCTCTGCACCAGCCACTGACCCTGCCCACCCACGGTGCTGAGAACCATGAGAGCATCCCGTGGGTGGCGTGAGGGCCCACACCCACAGTCAGGTGATGTTTAGACAAGCTTCCGTCAGTACTGGAGGTAGGGGCACATTCATTCCGAAAAGTCCTGTTGCTTCTTTTCACTACAATACTCCCATCCACCTGCCCAGGAAAAAAGACGCACCACCGACGCTACCTTTTCCTGTCGGAGGGAAGACGGCAATATCTCATCCAAAGCAACTGCTGCCTGTCATGAAGAAATAAGGATGGGGATTGTGTGTTCACACCCTTTTGAGATTTTCAGGTCCGGGGATGGGTGGTTCTCACAATCTTGGAAGGCTCCTGATGGTTGTCCCCTTGGGATAGATACCTCCAGGATTTAACTCAAAGATTTAACCTACGCGTACCAATTTCCACTCCTTGCAAAAGATTAACACTCTACATTTTTCCAAGGATAATTTCTCACTATTATGTATATATTCCAATCCTTGAAAAGAATCCATAAATTGCTATTAAGTAAAAAATATTACGGATATTAAGTAAAAAAATCTGGCTTAAATAAGAACAAAATAATCACACACACACACACACACACACACACACACACACACACCTAAATTTTTGGCTCATGCATTCTGTAAAATAAGAGATGGTAAATTCCTGAAGGCCTTAACAGTGCTGGGACCTCTGAAACCCTAGTTCCAGACAGTATATTGTTGAATATTGATTATATGCTGATAATAGTATCCCCAAATCTAAAGCATATTGATATATCCTAATTGCCATTATACTTAATATGTGTAACAAGTTTCAATGGAAAAGATGGATAAACTTTGCTGCAGAAGTAATGGCAAATCCCCCTGCATAGAAAGTTGCAAACTGTCCTAAGATGCTAGGTCCAGTCTTTGTAGTGAGCTGTGCAAACGGTGAAGGTACAGACCATAATTCAGAGGACGGCTGGCCTGCAGTGTAGCAGAGAAATGCTCCCGCCCTTAGGTCCATATTTAGGACCACGAGTCGTCCTACAAAGCAAGTCCTGGGCTTTCTGTCCCTAAAGGACAAGATACTTGAACAATGATGTGATTACATCTGAAAAAATTTAATTTACTAAAAATAATTTTAGAAAAGAGACTAAAAGTGCCTTAAAAATTACGTTATCCATCTTGAGAAATCATCCCCCAGGGAGATGGCCATGTTTTAATCCCTTCTCCTCTCAAGATATTGGGCATGCACACACACATCCAGTGTGAGTTTTAAGCCACCAGATCCAGGGCTTGAACCATAGTCAGTTACGTGGGAGTCCAGCAATGCAACCATTATACCATCAGCTGGTCCCATTAGTGTATGTTTTTAAAATGATAAACTTTATCTACAATTTAATATAGAATTCCTTACTTTTTTTAGAAAAGTCAACAGTCAAATTATTAAAAAAAATTTATAGACTTGAAAATCCTTAAGAGTTATCCAGGGGATTATAAACAACATTCAGGGTAATTAATATTCAGAATTCATTAATTTTTTCTTTTCCATAGGCCACATGGATTGACTGGAGAAAGGCACAGAGGGAATGTGAAAAATCACCCCCTGGAAGGGAATGGCCGTGCTGCAATCCTTTCTCCTCCACCCTCCTCTTGGGATTTTGGGCATGCTCACACACACCCAGAGTAATTTTTCAAGCTATCACGTCTGGGACTTGAACCATAGCTGGCCATGTGGGAGTTCAGCACCTTAATTACCATACTACCTGCTGGCCTCAGAATTCATTCATTTCTTTAATCAATAAATTATTATAGCCCAGATATATGACTTTTATTTTTGTCTAAGGGAAACAATGACCCACTCCCCAGAAATTACACAGCAAATCACGAGTCTGTGTGTGTTTATGCCATCGTGGGTTCTGACTGGATGCATTCTGACTGGAAAGGGAGGGTGTGCTCTGTTTTATTACACTGTCATGGGCTCTGACCGACTCCGACCGGAGGGGTGGGTCCACTGTGACATTACACTGTCATCGGCTCTGACCGACCGGAGGAGTGGGTGCACTGTGACGTTACACTGTCATGGGCTCTGACCGGACACCGACCAGAGAGGGAGGGTGCGCGGTGACATCTCACTCATACCTAAGGCTCTGAGCACATCATCAGTCAGAAGCATGTGGAGTCATAAGAATTTGACTCTCACAACACTGACAGAAAAAGTATCATCTTGTGTTTAAAATCCTGGAAAATGCAGCAAGTATGTGTAGACAAACCCCTATGTATTAAAAACAGTGTATGACCTAATTCTTTTTAAAAGGTTTTATTTATTTCTTCCACGAGTAAAAGAGAGAGAAAAAGAGAGCATGCACTCATGAGAGAGAAACAGGGTCCCCACACTGCCAGCCTCTCAGGTCAGCCAACCCCAGGCCACAGACACTGAGCATGTCTGTGCTGGTCCGTGAAGACAGTCTTCAGGCTGATTGCAGAGTCTCCGAATCATTGAACGGGACCTTCTTTTATTTTTGAGAGGTTTTCGCTATAAGGTGTGTGCGCTCGCCAGACAGAGAGAGACATAGAGACAGAAAGCGAGAAATCACTCCCCAGGGGAGATGGTCACGTCGCAATCCCTTCTCCTCCATTCTCCTCCCGGGATCTTGGGCACACACACACATGCGCCCGGCATGAGTTTCAAGCCACCAGGTCCGGGACGCGAACCACAGTCGACTACCTGGGAGTCCAGCGACATAGCCAATACGCTAACTGCTGGTTCCCGGGACCTTCTTTTTTAAACCAGCCTGCACGCTCCTCGAGGCTGTCATATTTTCTCCACGTGAGAGATCTGTTCCCTCTGACTAGGGAAGGGTAGCAGGTCTCAGCTAACGAAGACGTGAAGTGTCCTGAAGAACACTCTGCTGCACAGTGCACCCCTCGTGCGCGTGACCTAGGAGAGCAGTCATTCTCTCGGTGCCGTTGGGTGTCAGGGATGCCCGTGTTCACCGAGCACTCTGAAGGCTCCTCATTTACACCCTAGTGGGTGTGCCCTTCTCCATTTCAGAGAGTGAGAGACGGGCCAGCTTCCACGTGTGACCTCTGTCAGACTGTCAGGGGACTCGTGCCATCAGCCAACATGCAGACAAACATGTTTCTAGACCTCTAGGAAATCCCGCGTTAATGTAAACATCACTTTTCCTTATAACCAAGATATGTGGGCTCAGAAATGGGTAAAATACAATGTGTGTGTGTGTGTGTGTGCGTGTGTGCGTGCGCACGTACAAGTAAATAAACTACTGGTGATTCAGGAATTAAATCACTGAATTGATACGCCAAGTAAACAAGTAGTAAGCTGAGGGGAAGTAACTCCAGCCTCTCTGAAACAGTCCGTCTTCCGCATTGATACAACATCCGTTCAGCCTTTTAGTTACTTAAACCATATTACAGTGACACTACGTAGCAGAGGGACGATTTCGTAGTTCAGAAAATTTCCCAAGTGACTTTTAAATTTTTTTCCACCAGCCTTCTTTTCTATCTGTAATGTCAATCTCCTTCTGTGGAGAAAAGGACAGTCCCTGGGGAGGCGACCCCTCCTCTGGTGGAAGGTGGTGCCACGTGGACATGTCAGCACTCGCAGTCTTCATCTCTCATCCCCCTCCTCCTCCCTCGGTTCTCAGGGGCTTCAGAGTCTCATCTCTGCAGAGACTGGTCCTCTGCTCCCCAGTTCCAGAGTCGAGGCACTGCAGAGACTGGCCCTCTGCTCCCCAGTTCCAGAGTCTCATCTCTGCAGAGACTGGCCCTCTGCCCCCCAGTTCCAGAGTCTCATCTCTGCAGAGACTGGCCCTCTGCCCCCCAGTTCCAGAGTCTCATCTCTGCAGAGACTGGCCCTCTGCCCCCCAGTTCCAGAGTCTCATCTCTGCAGAGACTGGCCCTCTGCCCCCCAGTTCCAGAGTCTCATCTCTGCAGAGACTGGCCCTCTGCCCCCCAGTTCCAGAGTCTCATCTCTGCAGAGACTGGCCCTCTGC
>NW_006160165.1:3643524-3652012 GCF_000334495.1 Tupaia belangeri chinensis | reverse complement strand
CCTCTGCCCCCAGTTCCAGAGTCTCATCTCTGCAGAGACTGGTCCTCTGCCCCCAGTTCCAGAGTCTCATCTCTGCAGAGACTGGTCCTCTGCCCCCAGTTCCAGAGTCTCATCTCTGCAGAATGGCCTGCAGTCCTCGCATGGTTTTTTCCTCAAGGAACCCCACCCCTATCGATCAGGAAATACGGTCTCTCGTCCATGCAGATCTTACTTTTGCAATAACTGAAGTCCGTGAGCACTACTTTGGCCCCCATCCGGCATGCTGCACAGCTGCCACACCTGCACATGCGAGGGAGCACGTGCAGCCCATCCACGAGCCGTGCTCTAGCTCCCATCGGGCACGCTGCACAGCTGCCACACCTGCACGTGTGAGGGCGGGCGTGCCGGAGCACGTGCAGCCCATCCACGAGCCGTGCTCTAGCTCCCATCGGGCACGCTGCACAGCTGCCACACCTGCACATGTGAGGAAGCACGTGCAGCCCATCCACGAGCCGTGCTCTAGCTCCCATCGGGCACGCTGCACAGCTGCCACACCTGCACGTGCGAGGGAGCACGTGCAGCCCATCCTTGCCCATGGCCGTTGCTTAGGAAGCAAATCTGAGCAAAACGTCCAAGAAGCCAGCCCTGCAGGTCTCTGCAGCGTTCTGTGAACAGTGAACTGCTCTGGTTGCCACTCTCTACAGCTGACAAGATCACGGACCGAAATTTAAAAGGAAGAGACAGGACTGTATCTCGGGTTTCCAAACTGTGAGCCCTCTGCACTTTCGCACACCCCTTCCTTTCCTCATAAACAAACGATAGAAATGAAGAAGGCCTCCTGCCAGCCACGGCCACCACGGCCACCATTGTCAGAGCCAGTGGCTCCTCTGTGTCTGATGCTCGGTAGCGCCCTTGTGTGCACCATCTCATTTAACCTCCGTAGCCCTGGGAACAGGCTCTTCAGCCAGGGGCTGAGAACGAGCCTAGACGTGTGAGTACCTCAGGAAGCGGCACGCAATTCTCATGTATTTAAATGTTCACATTCGGGTCAACTAACGTTTTATAACGTTATAACGTAATATAACAGGAATACGTAGGAAACTGAGCACTGAGTGAAAAACAAACAAAAATCTTCACATATGTATATTTGCAGCTTAATTTATTTACTACAGCATATCCGCCTGCCAAGTTGTGCTGTCCAAAACGCATATTTCAGACTACGCAGACATAAAGTAGTGCTGGGATAAAAGAATGAGTGAGTAAAAGTGTCTTCAGTAACGCTGTGAGCTTACTCTGCTATCTCTTACGCCTCGTTTGTTTCTCACCTCGATCTACCTATTCCTAAAGTCTTTCTTATGGTGAGAAGGGTAAAGTTCCCCTAGGTTGGATTTCTCAGCTAGATATATAAATAAATATGCGTAAACAAAAACAGACATGAAATGGTATATCGTATGCACATAAATAATGGTATTACATACCATGATATATGCGTGTATAGATAACACATAATTTTTGTTAAGAACTCATGAAAAAAAGAGTTGAAATAAATGATGGATTATGGTGTTTTATGGCATTTGAAAAACTCTCCCAAAGGTTCTGTGACCTATATCTGCCCAAGCCTCTATTTGCTTACATAATTTTGAAGAAGGCTTCAATTTAGAAAAAGACAATAATTTAACATTTAAAATTGATAATTAAATCTTAGGGGTGGATGCTGCATTCTGAGACAAACCCAATTTTCAGAACTGTAAAAAAAAAACTTTAAGAAGTGTAAGTTATTATTCATTATGCTTTAGTATCTTTAATCAATTTTCTCATTTTGGAATCAGAGATGACATCCCTTATAAAAATTCAACACAGTTTAGAGAATGTACTTCATTTAGGGGGCCTACAGGTGGTGTGGCGGTTAAGGGTGCTGGCCTCCCACATGGCTGACTGCGGTTTGAGTCCTGAACTTGGTGGCTTGCTTCTCGCTTTCTTTCTCTCTCTCTCACTCTGTCCCTCTTTGGTCAAATTAAAAATAAATAAATAAATAGTTAAAAAAAATCTTAAAAAACAAAAAAAGAATATCCTTTGTTTAACACTGATAAACAGTGAGCACTGCAATGTCCCCAGTGTCATGACCCCATCCCCAACCCATCTGCCCTTGAACTAGGAAAATCCTTTCCAAGAAGCACATGGGCACGTGGGGGCCCTGCCGTATTGGAGCCTAGGTCTAGTGGGCCACCTTGAACTGTGGGAGAGGGTGGGCAGCCAGTGCAGGAGTGATGGAGGGACAGGAGCCTCAGCAATGGGAACCAATGAGGAAGTGCAGAGAAGAGGTCACCATAACACCTTCATGGCCAGGGAAGCCAAAAGATGGGGGTGAGCCAAGAAATTCCTCACCTCCTGGTTCTGCTCCACTTTCTCGGACCTGGACTTCGGCCTGCCAGCTAGGTGCTGTAGCAGCTCAAGCCATCTGGGAGATGGTCAACAGACCCCACAGCCCCAGCTGAGGGAACAGGAGGAAAACCCTTCCCTTTGGGCACTTCCAGTTTCTGTTCAAATAATGGATGTTTGGGACTTAAATGAAGGACCCACAAAACTGTGACTGATTTATGAGTTTGTGGAGGAGTCTTGGGCCTGCTTCTCTCTCAGGGTCAGAAAACTATGACCTCTTCACTGGGTAAATTTTAAGGGAGATGAGCATGAGGATGCGTTTCCATCACTCTGCCAACCACACCTGTTCAACAGAGAGACTGTTCCAGGTATGACACCCACTGCACGTCCAGAGCCATGAGCCATCCTGCCCACCACACTGCATGGCGCTAGGACAGGCAGGTTCTCGGAGCCACTGTAATCGCGTCCATATGCTGCTGCTTCAGGTTTGCAGTAACCGGCTGTGCTTCCCTTGCTATCTTTTCCAAAGGCGTGCCGTTTCACCGAGTTAAAGAGCCACGGATACTCAGCGGTGAGCCCTTCTGCTTTGAATGTCACATGAGAGACAGCCGAGTGTCACAAGATGGAAAGGGAATTCTCAGTCACGAGGCAGGACACGCTGGAAAGTACAGAGGTGCCATGCAAGACTGTCCGGAATCTTCTCTACCTCGGTCTTGCTCCGACGGAGTTCCAAAACGTGGTGGCTCCCTGGAGACACCTACCCCGGCTACAGCAGTGAACGAGCTGTCATGGCTCTGTTGTCATAAGTAGTGGAGCAGAGGGGCGCCTGGGCTCCTCTCGGAAGCCTCTGACCCTGCCATTGCCTGATCAGATGGTCTAGTTTCAATGGAAGAGGCCAAGGAGCCGTCGGAGCAGTTGGGCAGAGAACGACTTGGGCCTGCATGCAACTGATGGAACGTCAGGGAAGATGGGGCTCTGTGGAGAGGTGGCTGTTTCCCTGGACAGACTAAACCACCACCTCCAGATTCACTGGCTGAATGGGCCAGTGGGAGAACGGAAGTGCAGGCCTGTGTCCCCGGGTCCCTCGGGGTGGCAGTTCCCTCCCACGCAGCTGCAGGGAGCAGCACACGGGTTTCTTGTGCAGCTCACATGAGGACTCCACTCCCACAGAGGTCTCTGACGTCACCCACCCGGGTCTGAGCAGAAGCTGGGCAGCAGGGCATGGGCTGCCTTTCCTGGGCTCTCAGGGCACCTGGGGTGGCCTTGCTCCTCTGGCTGTGAGAGGCCTTGTCCACTTCAGGGCCCTCAGATGTCCCCCAGCAGGTCAGACACACCTGCTTACGGTGTGCACTGTGTCCACCGGCATTGGCCACGCCACCCCGACTCCCTATGCCTGGACATTGCCCGATTTCTCAACCGATTAACGTCAGTCAGAGATGACGACGAAGCTCACGAGAACACTAAGACCTGGCCCGTGGCTTTCTGAGGCACCAGCAACAAACCAGGGTGGGTCCTGGAGGAAGGGGCTGCACAGAGAGGGCTGTGTGAGGGCACTGGGCGACGACGCGGTGAGCAGGCGGAAGGCCCTCGCCTCACAGCAGGCTGTGACCCTAACTTCCCCACGATGGCGTTCTCAGATGAAGGTCAGTGATGTGCAGCATCCTTCGGTTCAGAAGTCAGAAAATTAAAGTTTAGAAAAAGAATGTCTCACAAATGATTAAATATAAATCGACTGGTTTTTAATTGGGTTTCTTTTAAAAAATTTTTAAAGACTCATTTAATTTTATCATTCTTGTTATTTTTTAATTTGATACTGGCATTCACCAGTGAGAGAGAGAGAGAGAGAGAGAAACAAGGAAAGTGAGAGAGCACGCTGCCAGGTCTGAGGCTCAAACTGTGGTCAACCATGTGAAAGTCCAGTGCCTTAACCACCACACCACCTGCTAGCTCCTCACTGAGTTTTTGTGGTTTTATGGAACTATTTTATTTAACTTTATTTATTCATTTATTCACTTTTAATCTGACCAGAGAGGGACAGAGTGACAGAGAGAGGGAGAGGGAAAGTGAGAAAGCTGTCAGGTCCAGGGCCTCGAACCACAGTTGGCTATGTGAGAGTCCAGCGCCCTTAACCACCATGCTACCTGCCAGCTTCCTGCGTTTTTTTAATTATTACTATTTGAGAAATTTTTGCTACAGGGCTTGTGTACTTGCAGGAGACAGAGACACACAGAGAAGGAAAGCGAGTAACCACCACCATCCCCTCCCCCGGGGGGGATGACCATGCCACAATTCCTTCCCCTCCTGGGATTTTGGGCACACACAGACACATGCACGGTGTGTTTCAAGCTGCTGGGGCTGGGACTCGAACTGTAGTCCGCCATGTGGGAGTCCAGCAGACCCACTACACCACCTGCTGGCACTCTAGGCTTTCTTAACGGGAAGAGGACCAAGGGGAGCTGCAGTCCACCCGTCACAACTTCCCAGGCCTCCCTTTCACCAGCAATTGTGTGTCATTCTTAGCTGTTTCATAGGACTTCCTCCTGAGGTGACTCACGTGTGCATTTTGTGCCCAATAAAGCTTTAAGCCAATAGGGGGCATTTACTATTGTTGTTGATGTTGTTTCTATCGTTATTAGAATTCCTTTTCACCTGCTTGGACCAAATCGTTTTCAACTGAGTCAAGCAGATAAGGTTTCTGTGTATTTCCATTTGGAGACACCCTGACTGCTAAGCTAGGCCCGGGATCCAGCAGCTCGGCCCCGAAGGTCCCCAGCCTGCAGCCTCCAGGTGAGGCAGCTGCCGCCTAGTCAAGGCCACGGCAGAAGCAGCCGGGTGGCCACACTCTGGTCCGAGCGGCTTGCTTTGGGCCTCCAAACACAGCAAGTGCCTTGCTCATCCCGGTTAGTCACCAGCCTTCCCTGCAACACGCCCGGGCCTCTCGTGTTGAGGCAAACCTACCTGGAATCTAGGCCGGGGAAGCGGAATGTTTAACGTTTGTTCTACTACTGCACCTATTTCACTGAGGTCCAGGAAACCAGCCCATCGTCCTAACAGCGGATGTCTTACCTCCTTTAATTTCACATTTTCTCTTTATAACTCCTTAGAGAAAATCGTATTTATATTTGGTCTCACTTCCAAAATTTACAAAAAAAAAAAAAAAGAATGGAAAGTATTCATAGCCTATTGACATCAAAATGTTCCCCAACATTAACCATAGATATTATTATTTTTAAATTATTATTTGTTTAAAAGTATGATCTTTTCTGACATGATCACAACATTTCAAAAACACTGAGTACTGGTAAATAACAAAAACCTATTCCAAGGTTGCCCAAGTTTTTGAGACCTTTCTGTGATTTGGGAAATACTTTAGCAAAACCTTATGCTTTTTATGAGTTTTGGTGAGTTAGAAATATTGCAAATATAACCTTTCCTGAACTATTTGAGGACTCAGAAGAGAAGAGAAGGGGAAGGAGAAAGCACCCTCCCCTCCAGGGGGACTGATCATTTCACAATTCTGTATCCTTTATTTCTTCTCTTTCTGGGCTTTGGGGCACGCATGCACACGCACGCACACACACACACACACACACACACACACACACACACAATCTTCGCCTCGAACTGTGCAGTTAGCCATGTGGGGTCCGGTCACTTACCCACCAGGCCATGGCTGGTAGCACCTAGTAAAGAATTTTAAAAGATAAAACTACCATTGTAAATTTACATATTGATATAGTTGTGATAATTCCACTGAAAGGGAAATCATGGCTCCCATTTGTATTTTTCTATAAGAGTGTGTATATGTGTGTGTGTATAGTAGAAAATATAGACCATATGTATTTCCAGTTACATAAATTTAAGGGTCTAAAAAATGTAAATGTTAGACGAAAATTTTATTTTTTTAATTGTCTGAACATGCATATGGTCTCTAGGGAGAGAGAGGGAGACACAGAGAGAGGGACTGGGAGAAAGCACCCCCAACAGGGTGTGGTCACACCACAATCCCGTCTCCATTTTTCCATCCTGTCAGGATTTGGGGAACAGTACATGTCCCGCATGTTTTTTTCCAAGCTACCAGGGCCTGGATTTGAACAACAGTTGGCCACGTGGGATCCAGCACCCTTAACCACCAGGCCATGGGGTCGATCTCTAGGTGGAACTTTTCTCAACTTTCTGTGTGTACTTACATTTGTTTATTTTTTTTCAATGCTGACTTGATAGGCTGCTGAAAATCCTATACAAGGCTACCTCGGTAGATTTAGAATCTTTAGCATCATCCTGTAAATCATTATACTTAAAGGAAAATCACAAACTAACTAAGATTAAGAGTCCTTAAAATACCAAGCACTAAGGCATTTTTGCTGAGATATGGATTACACTATAGCTACCCTCAATCACAGACTGGATATTGAATATGCTGATCGACATTCGGTGGGATTTTATATGTGTACATTTTAATAAGAATTTTAGTACCCCTTTGTCCTTGAACTCTTCTGAGATGCCTATACTTGTTTAAGAAGTCTCCCATGAATATGTGTTAGTTCTGATGTTTTCTAAGAAATCTCTACAGGCAGCAATTTTCAGGAATTTAGGGAAGAAGGCTGTATGGATAACAAAGAAACTCTCAGCAGAGTTTATTCAAAGACAAGCAGACGTGGGAAGACTTCGGGATGCAATCTTGCTTTCGATTGTCTGCTCAAGGTCATTGTAGTGATGAGAATAATAGCAGTTTTCCATTGACAAGATGTCATGGAGATCTATAATTTTTAGATGATCAAATAGCCCCGAAAAGCTCCTGCTTAGAGATGATTAAGGGGACGTGCCAAGTGATTACCATAGAGATCCTTGGCCAAATAATCCACGAAATAAGTGAAGAAAGCAGAGGAAGAATTAGCGTGTGGAACACTCCTCAACGGGCTCAAAAACTTGGGCTTCTCAAGAAACTCATGTGCTATGAGTACTTCGAAACTGTCTTCTGCCTCGATACATACGATTTTTGTACTTCTAGCACTCCAGAGGCCACATGGACCTTCCGTGCAGGGAGAATCGTATGCATATCTATGTACGAGAAGTAATTTGACTGATTCAGTGGTGCAGTGGGGAGTGGGTGGGACCGGGGTTTAAATTCCCAAGGAGCACGTAAGTGTGGTGACCATGCTCAGGTGAGCTCTGTTAGTGAAGCCTAACTAACTGATGGGTCACTGTAACACAAGTCTCCAGGAGCTGGGCCTCCCAGGTGTCTGCAACGGAAGCCCAGCAGGGCCTGCGTCCCACGGCTCCTACCTTCTGAGCTCCTCCTGCCCGTGCAGACAGCAGTTCATGGCATTCACCAGAAAGCTAAACAGACGCCCATACAGAGACTTGGCCAGGAGATCCCGGTAAAATTCAGCGATCTGTATCGTATGTCGTCGTATTAGCGTGTCTCCTAAGACAGTGGGAAGAAGAGGTAAAGGGCACAGAAGTCAGCAAAACCACGCAGTCCATGTGATCTTCACTTAAACACATAGCACGGTGTGTTAAAATTGTGATGACTCTAGTAAACGAGGCTTCTGTCGATTACTACGTGAAAGGCTTCCCTAAAACGAGTCAGATAGAGTGTCACCGCTGTGAACCCAGCCTTTGCGCTCTGCCTCTGTAGGCTGTGCTATTTCCTCTCATTTCGGGGCTCCACTCCTCATGAAGCCTCTCTGAGCAAGTTTTCTGATAACAAGACAGTGACTTGGATACTGAATCATTCCAAAGACTTTGAAATCTCTGCACCTGGAAAATTGGCCACATTTTA
Organism: Tupaia belangeri chinensis; assembly: GCF_000334495.1. Classification (NCBI taxonomy): domain Eukaryota; kingdom Metazoa; phylum Chordata; class Mammalia; order Scandentia; family Tupaiidae; genus Tupaia; species Tupaia belangeri. Next base: position 3,643,869 of record NW_006160165.1, on the reverse strand, counting down.
AATATCTCCAAAGAAATGATAGTGTCAACCAAAATGTGAGTCTGGAGTTTTGAGAAGAAGATTGGGTCTTCAGGTAGAAAGGTCCATGTCATTCTGATGAGACAGTGATTGAGATGCTGAGTGATGAGATTTTTAGAATAAAGAAGGGACGAAGGAAATAAAAAAGAGGATGGTCTGGAAGCAGGCCTCTCATTAGAACACACAAAATGAATTTTTCCAGCGTGAATGCGCTGTGTATTATCACACACATTATCATCAGCCGCTTCGTGCCCTTGAGTGTTTTCTTCTTTCTTTTTCCCTTTGTTTCCTTTCCGACCACCTCCCCACACCCGCCCATCCCGTCTC
>NW_006160165.1:3636926-3642680 GCF_000334495.1 Tupaia belangeri chinensis | reverse complement strand
GCCCCCCCTGTTGCCCCTCCCCCCCCCCCCCCCCCCCCCGCCCATCCCGTCTCGGGTACCCACAGCTGCCCTCCCCGTTACACCTGCTCTCCCTGTTACACCTTCCGACCACCTCCCCCACACCCACCCATCCCATCTCAGGTACCCACGGCTGCCCTCCCTGTTACACCTTCCGACCACCTCCCCCACACCCAGCCATCCCGTCTCGGGTACCCACAGCTGCCCTCCCCGTTACACCTTCCGACCACCTCCCCCACACCCAGCCATCCCGTCTCGGGTACCCACAGCTGCCCTCCCCGTTACACCTTCCGACCACCTCCCCCACACCCAGCCATCCCGTCTCGGGTACCCACAGCTGCCCTCCCCGTTACACCTTCCGACCACCTCCCCCACACCCAGCCATCCCGTCTCGGGTACCCACAGCTGCCCTCCCCGTTACACCTTCCGACCACCTCCCCCACACCCAGCCATCCCGTCTCGGGTACCCACAGCTGCCCTCCCCGTTACACCTTCCGACCACCTCCCCCACACCCAGCCATCCCGTCTCGGGTACCCACAGCTGCCCTCCCCGTTACACCTTCCGACCACCTCCCCCACACCCAGCCATCCCGTCTCGGGTACCCACAGCTGCCCTCCCCGTTACACCTTCCGACCACCTCCCCCACACCCAGCCATCCCGTCTCGGGTACCCACAGCTGCCCTCCCCGTTACACCTTCCGACCACCTCCCCCACACCCAGCCATCCCGTCTCGGGTACCCACAGCTGCCCTCCCCGTTACACCTTCCGACCACCTCCCCCACACCCAGCCATCCCGTCTCGGGTACCCACAGCTGCCCTCCCCGTTACACCTTCCGACCACCTCCCCCACACCCAGCCATCCCGTCTCGGGTACCCACAGCTGCCCTCCCCGTTACACCTTCCGACCACCTCCCCCACACCCAGCCATCCCGTCTCGGGTACCCACAGCTGCCCTCCCCGTTACACCTTCCGACCACCTCCCCCACACCCAGCCATCCCGTCTCGGGTACCCACAGCTGCCCTCCCTGTTACACTTTCCGACCTTTCCATTTCTACCATCGAGTGCGGACGTGCGGTTTGTACGAAGCGGGGCACAGAACGCCTCTCCTTCGCCGTCTGGTTTGCTGCACTTAGCCATAAACCGTCTGTCTTCATCCACTTTCTATCACGTCACCGCCTCACCTTCCATGGCTGAGTGGCACTCCACAGAGTGTGTACCACGCCTTCTCCGTTCTATCAGTTTAGTACCTGACACCGCCTGTCAGAGCACTCTCCAGAGTTGAGGGCAGAGAGTCCGGCGCTCACAGTCTCTGGTCTTGGTCAAACTGCCTAGCCCTTGCATCTCAGACTGAGCAGGGGGTCCATCTCGGGGTGAGGGCTCTGTGGGCTGGGGGTTGGGAAGGGCGTCCATCAGCTGGAGGTGCAAGAGGAAGAGGTGCTGGGGAGGGCTGGGAGGGAGTGCAACAGCGTGTGGTGCAGGCGGGAGCTGCACGTTCAAGGCCGTCAGGCCACATTGCAGAGCTGAGGTCTCTAGAATCACCAAGACTTGGGGGGGAGGGGTTAGATGGGTCCCGAAAAGCGGATGAAGCGGGCAGTGTGAGCAGCGGCACCGGTCCAGACTAGATGACAGGTGCGAACGGTGAATTCGACTTTTCTCAAGAAGGTGATAAATAATGTCTTGTGTGGAGAACTCAAGACCGCGAGGTGGGCACGAGGGTGGACACCGGCTGAGGAGGAAGCAGGGCATCAGGTAAGGCAGGGATGGCAGAGGGAGGGGCGTCCTGTGCAGTCTGGAGGGCTGAACTTGCCTCTGCAGGAGCAGGGCCGTCTTCAAGGGACTGCTAGCCATGGAAGTCGCACCTGCACTTGAGGACGATGGCCCGAGAAAAGATTACCTGCAGGTTCTTGCCCAGTCCAGAAGGAACGCTCGATTAGGCAACATGGATGGAGATGAAGGGACGCAGGAAGGGGAGACGTGTGCAGTCAGGCTGCCGTGTGTCTGACCACTCAGGAGGAAGAGAAAGAGCGCCGAGAACAACTTCGGGGAAACTGAATGGCTAGGGGGAGACTCGGAAAGTCTAGGAACATGGAAGGGGCACCTGTGAGTAGGAACGAGGCGGAACTCTTAGGCCAAGGGCTTCCAAATACCTGCAGGGAGGTGCAGGAGGGACAGCCAGTGAGGACAGCGGTGACTTAGAGAAGCAGTCCGAGTCTGAGCCCTCTCGGTCACGAAGAGGAAGCCGAAGGGCGCGGGCGTGGGGCGAATGGCAGAGCACACAAGAGTGCCCTCCTCACCCACGGAGTAGAGACACACGCAACGGAGGTGACTCACGTCCTCTGGGAGTCAGACAGCATCGGCTCCTAGCTCCAAATATGCCATTTAAGCGTGATCTGGCGTGGGAAGTTATTTAACCTCTTTGAATTTCAGTTTTCTCCTCCGTTAAGATGGAAGTGGGTATGCCCATCCCGAAGGGATTTGTGAACATTCAGAAACTGCAGTGTCCCAGGTCTGAGCACGGCGCAGCCGGCACAGTGCACGGGGAGCATGCGACGGCCGTTGCCCGCCCAGGAGGTGGCGGGTAGGTGGGCTCCTCACTGAGGAGGGCGGAGTGCGTGGCACATGCCAAGGGCGCCAACGCATGCTTTGAACAAGTCCCCTTAGATCGACGGCTTCGTTCCTCTGAAATGACAGGTTTGCTAAGAAGGCGGCGGTGTTTTGGAATTGTCTCTGAAGAGCCTGAAGCGTTCACGACGTCACCCTCTCCAGTGAGGGAAGGCTTCCCACACTTCTCCCATTTGCTGTCCAGCTCCGAGAAACAGTTTAGCACGTGGGGTGGGCAAAACTGTGTTTAACGTCCATGTTTCATAAAAGACCACAAGCTGTTGGGCCAACAAGCAGGGCTGCGGTTACGGTGTTGGGATTGCACACAGCCCGACACGGTTCAAGGTCTCAACCCAGAGGCTTGAAGGTCATGCCAGCGCGCGCGTGTGTACAAAATCCTGAGAGGACGCCAGAGGAGAAGGGATTGCAGTGTGCCTATCCCTCTTGGGGGTGATTTCTCTCTTTCTTTCTCTCCGTCTCTGTGTCCCTAATGAGTGCATACCCCCTAAAGCAAAAATCTCTCTAAAAAACAAAATCACAAATTGCACTAAGACAATAGTTGGAGAACAGAAAAACTTACCTTTAAAATATTGAATGTCAGTTGTTAAGGCAGAAGCCAATTCATCCGTTGATACTTGTAACATTCCAGCCACTGAAACAAACAGCATTACAAAGATAAAGTTAGAATTCACTTTCTACAGGGCACGTGCGCTCGCCAGAGAGACAGAGACAGAGAGACAGAAAGCGAGAAATCACCCCCCAGGGGGGATGGCCACGCCGCAATCCCTTCTCCTCCATTCTCCTTTCGTGATCTTTGGCACGCACACACACACGTGCCCAGCGTGAGTTTAAGCCACTGGGTCCGGGACTCAAACCGCAGTCAACTACATGGGAGAACAGCAGCATAGCCAACTGCTGGTCCCTAGAATTCACTTCCAATAGCAAGAACATTGCATGTTATGTTTATAATTTATAAGCCTTATAGATGTAGACTAGAAAAGCATGCATTAAAGAAAATTACCACCGTAATTGCTGAATTCAACTACAGAAACATCCTGGAGCAATCAAAACATTAGTGAACGCTCTGGCTCCATGCACTAAATCACAACAGGTGTTTTCCTTCTTGTCCTCACATATGGCACCACATCATTTCCCAAATTCCTGGCTAAGTCACTTTGATATAGGTGAGGTGTGCCATTTATTGACAATCTGTGATTTTAACATATAAAAAAAAACTAGGAGTGACTAACAAGGCAACTTCAAAGAAGAGAGATATTTTTGGCAAGATCTTTGAAGGGAAGTGATTACATTCTGTTTAAAACGTTTAGCTAATAACATGCCCCAAAATACACTGAATGTGGGGGGGGTGGGGGTGGAGATTACTTAGAACAATATAAATAAGCCCAAGTATGTGCTGGGAAGGCAAGGCTGTCAGTGTGGCACACAGAATGAGAACATGAAAGTACATCTTGTTATTTATTCCCACAGCCATTTATAAGAAGGAACAGGGTGAATAGTTTCTCCCCCTCATTGAATTCTACTGGGGGAGGAGGGGGTGGGGTGGGCACGCCACTGGGCTCTGTACTCTGTCTCCATCTACTGGCTGCCTTGCAGAACTGCATGCCAATGAGGTGGCCTTTGGAAGGTTGTGACCCACTGACCTTGTTCCAGAAGCTGGAGGTCAGCGACCATGGCAGTGTCCCCATCGGTGAGGGCAGTGAACCGAAGGTCACCAATGTGTAATATTGCTGCTAGAATCACGAACAGGTTCTCCACCTCCTAGGCATTTCATAGATGAAAAAAAATGGATAGGTTCGCTTAGAAGAAAGATCGAAAGACAAACTTCGAAAACCTGAAAGAAGGCTGTAAAATGACATGGAGCCATTTGTGCTGCTGGGACTTTTCAGATCCCAACTGTTCAATAAGAAGGCTGCCGGTCTTTACGTGAAGACCGAGCACTCATGGTTCAATGTGCATCGCGTCCACGTGTGTGTGCTCCTTCCGCAGGGGAGACTGACACGGATGACAGCCTCAGGGAACGGCGGGAACGCCAGCGCTGTAGGTAGGGGTCTGACACTGCACGGGCACTGTGTCCTCCGGGCCTCCCAGACGGAGCAGGCTCTGCGGGCCCCCAGCGCGCTCCATTCAAAGCGCAGGTCCATTTCTCCGTTATCCTTATGAAATTCACTGACATGGTAATTACACAATGTTTTCATTTCTCCTCAGAAAGGGAGGCATAATGAAAAGACTATGCCTAGATAGACAAAATGCTACTTTTTAAAAGGTATTTTTAAGGAAAACTCAGGAAAAAAAGGGGGGTGTTGGAAAGAACTACGTTTGAGCAGAAGGAAGCAGGAAGTAAGAGAATGGCTGCTGAAAGGAAAATACCTGAGAGTCTGGAACTCTGCGTGAAGAAAAACAGACCTCAAAGCTGGCTTTGGACAGTCATGTTGTGGCAAGCATGAAGTAAGTTCAGAAGCTGCAAGTGAAACTACGTTTCCCTAGAATACAAAATACTTAGCATCAACAGGCTGGGCCCTGGGACGGACAGGCAACGGACCTGTTATAGTCTCAGCTTCCTCATCTGTAATACCAGGAAAAAGGACCCTTCCATAACTACCTGGAAACTGCTCCAAGAACAAATCTGATTATAAATGTAGAGCTGAGGTAAGACAGCCCCGAGACTTCATGAATCCCCTTCAGAACGTCTAGTTTTCATCCTAAGGTGGGATTTTATCATTTTTAAAATGAGAGTATCGGGAAGGACAGCTTTTAGTAATTTCCTGGGACAGTTGTGTGTGACTACAGTATATTTTTAAATATTTTTGGTAACTCTGAAACCATATCTTGGTGTTTCATGTTTTCTTCACTTATTCTTGATAAAGTAACATTTTCCTAGCGTCTTAGGCTACCTGACAACTTTTAGCTTTCTCTTTTAAATACATTCAGTAACTCTTCATTGTTTTGGTGCCCTAAAAGACAGGCACCTCTGGATGGGAAGAACTTCTACTGTCCTGGAGGCTAACAAGTTAGCAATGGAGACGCTGTGGCACCATGGGGAGCCCACATCCGAGCGTCATGTGCGTGGGCAGCGGCAGGGGGCGCTGCTATTCTGCATCTGTCTGCGGCCATG
>NW_006160165.1:3634037-3636723 GCF_000334495.1 Tupaia belangeri chinensis | reverse complement strand
GTGCGGCGGCCATGCATGCCCTGTTGAACCGGCACGGAGCCGGGGCTGGAGCAGAGGGGCAGAGGCTCCTTTCTGATCCGACCTCCCAGGACCATGGCTGCCCAGAAGCTTTATTTCAAGGGCACTGTCAGTCCAAACTCCCTTCCTTCGAATCCTACTGGACGTCATCTCCCTGGTAAATGGACGAAGAGGTCACTGTTCAGGCCACTCCAAAGGATCCAGAGGGGGGATTGTGAGTTTCACTGCAACGTGCATATGTCTGTACCAAAGAGATTATTAATAGATTGTCTGCTAGCTTCACCACCAGTAGCCTGTGCATGCCCTGCCTCTGAGGCTCAGTCACGGTTGTCAAAGCCCTGTTTCCAAGCAACTGGTATTTTGGTAGACTAGCTCCCTACCCCTAGCTGTAACTCTGTTTCTATAAAGAGGCAGAAATTTCTGAAATAGATGAAGAGAAAACATAAAAACAAAAAACGACAACAGTGGTAAGTGTAAGAACAGAGCAGCACACGAGGGCAGGTTCAGTAAAAGGCAGGGACGCACTGGACAGTCAGAGCAGAGGAGCCGGGAGGCTGCTCGCGCCCTTCCCGCTCTCAACGGTGGGTGAAGGAGAGAACCACCAGCCCCTTCCCCTACCCTGCCCATGTGCCCAGCTCACCACTTCCAACCCGAGCCACAATTGTGGTCAGGGAAAAACAAAGACCCAGATCAATCTACTGACTGCTTTCAGGAAAATTAAAAGAAGATATGTAAATCCACGACTAATCCCGGGCCTGTGAACTGCTGGGACACCAAAGCTGCCCCTGTGTGCTCACATTAACCGCTCACAGAGTTGGCAGTGGTGCAGAACACCGCCGTGTGAGTGGGGGAGGAACGTGAGAGTGCATAAGCTCATCAGAGATGTGCAAATCCTGAGCAGTCTCTCTCAGGGCTCCGCCATTCCGTATTTCTTATTCACCAATGCCACGCAGCTCAGTCACCACTCACTACACATGGCTGTTTAAATTTAAATGAATTAAAATAAATAAATACTAAGAACTCAGTCTTTGAGTCCCATTGGCCTCACTTGCACATCTGGCACCCGCACATGGCTGGTGGCCCCTGCGGTGCACAAATCCGCCGGGACAGGTCTCCTCACCACAGACATTTCTACGTGCAGCCGTGGGCTAAGGCCTTAAACCGTGCCCTTTCCAGCTTAGTAAAGTCTGTAGGTGTTAGTAATCCTCTAAAATAAAAACGGAAGTTCGATGTTGTTCAAAAAGACATTTTAATAAAGTAATCACATTAATTTTCAAAGGGAGTTTTAGCAGTAAACAGTTACTCTGGGTGTATCCAAAGTTCTTGTGGGTGCTCAATGTAGTTGTCTGATATTCTGCGGAGACTTCCTGACTACCCTCTTGAACACAGGCCCGCTCCCAGTCACTCTCTCTATTCTGCTTTGGTCCCTCCATGGCACTTATTAGCCCCAATGGAGGTTTGTTTTCATCCATCTCCCCTAGGGGTCGAAGCTTCGGGCCACAGGGGTTAGAGCTTTTTCTCGACTGAATCACCAACGTGCCCAACACTCTCTGGAATATAGTAGGGCTCAGGAAGTATTTCTGAATGAATAACTTTGATACATTATAGAACACTGGTGTTCTCAGTGAAATATTTATGATATGACTCACCAAGTTGCTGAAGCCAACTACATTCAGGGCTTGTTTCAAAACAGCTAATTTCTCCTTGTTCAGAGAATTCTCTGCGGTTGCTACATCTTCCCGTATGGTCTGGCTCAGATATCTGTTGGGACAGAACGTGCACAGTATTACAGCTCGGCTTGTAGACAGGTCAGTGGTTAAAGCCCCTCAGCGATCGGCCCCCAGAACCGTGGAAGGCACCTGGACATTGTGTACACATGAGCTCACAAGGCTTCCAGTACATAACAGCACATGATGTTTCAGGACAGGACAGATTAGTTCTGTACTGGAACATGTTTATGCTGTTAAACAGGGTTCTCGCCTCAGTGTGCCCTTCCCTGTGAAAGGAGGAGGTCACAGGTGCTGCCTGGATTTCAACTAGAATCGGGCAGGTTCTGCCATACGCCCTGTAATTGAAATTTACAGTGAAGATGCTCTATAGTAATTTCTATTTCTTTTTGTCAATACCTTCTAATTATGAAGTGGTTGATTAATTCATTGATTTTTTTCTTTTCGTGCAATATATATGAGTCACCTACCAAGTACAGGCAGTGCTAGGCAGTTGAAGATAGAAAGCTTGTTCCTAAAACCCAGCAACAAAAATGAGCCCATCCAGAGGCCAGAGAAGAGAGAGCTACAGTGCAGCAATGGAGATAAGTGCTGGTGTCTGTCAGCGAGAAAGCGGGAGTTTGTCAGGGAGCAGGTGTCTGTGAGGAGTGGGTATTTGTGAGCGAGAAAGCGGGTGTTTGTCAGCAAGCGGTTGTTTGTCAGTGTGCAGGTGTCTGTCAGCGTGCAGGTGTCTGTCAGCGTGCAGGTGTCTGTCAGCGTGCAGGTGTCTGTCAGTGAGCAGGTGTCTGTCAGTGAGTAGGTGTCTGTCAGTGAGCAGGTGTCTGTCAGCGTGCAGGTGTCTGTCAGCGTGCAGGTGTCTGTCAGCGTGCAGGTGTCTGTCAGCGTGCAGGTGTCTGTCAGTGTGCAGGTGTCTGTCAGTGAGCAGGTGTCTGTCAGTGAGC
>NW_006160165.1:3604579-3625945 GCF_000334495.1 Tupaia belangeri chinensis | reverse complement strand
GAGCAGGTGTTTGTCAGCGTGCAGGTGTTTATCAGTTAGCGGGTTTGTCAGTGTGCAGGTGTTTGTCAGTGAGCAGGTGTTTGTCAGCATGCAGGTGTCTGTCAGTGAGCAGGTGTTTGTCAGCGAGCAGGTGTTTGTCAGCGTGCAGGTGTTTGTCAGCGTGCAGGTGTTTGTCAGTGAGCAGGTGTCTGTCAGTGAGCAGTTGTTTGTCAGTGAGCAGGTGTTTGTCAGCAGGTGTTTGTCAGCATGCAGGTGTCTGTCAGTGAGCAGGTGTTTGTCAGTTAGTGGGTGTATGTCGGGGAGTGGGTGTTTTTCAGTTAGTGGGTGTATGTCAGGGAATAGGGTGTTTTTCAGTTAGCGGGTGTTTGTCAGTGAGCAGGTGTTTGTCAATGTGCAGGTGTTTTTCAGTGTGCAGGTGTTTGTCAGGAAGCGGGTGTTTGACAGTTAGCGGGTGTTTGTCAGGGAGTGGGTGTTTGTCAGTGTGTGTGTGAATAATTTGTCCAGGCAAATACCAAGACCTGAGGCTTCCCTGAAATAATTAGCAACACACACAGGGTGTGTGGAATTGGTCAAGCCTGATGTCTATGGAAGCACAGGTTAGCAAAAGTGGAGCCCAGAACGAGATGAGCAGAGCCCGACGAGGTTTTGTGCATCTTGCAAGACTTTGAGCTATGCCCTAGAAGTGATGGACACCTCTGATGACCTTGAAACAAAGAAAGGCACCATCAGGCCGATGTTTCCAAAAGAATATTCTGGTGCCCTTGAGGGGGATTGCCTGGAAAGAGGTGAAGCAACTCAGTGACCCAGTGAGACGGGAAGAGGAAGGAAGAGACAGGAATAGAGGGGGTGGAGTCGGCAGGATGGGATGGAAGGGGTGGGGAGCAGAAGGGGGTTACTGATGGCAAAATGGGGTACATTGTGGGCCCTTCCAACCGGAGAGCACTCTGGAGAGGAGGGGAAGTGAGAAAGAAAGGCTTGTGCTTCCAACTACTCATCTTGCATTTAACCTGCTTGTTAAGGTTCAAGTGGAGCTCCAGGAAGTAAGGGGCACGAGGCTCAGGACTGCAGCACAAACAGTGTGTGCCATGTTGAAGTCGTCAACATGCAGGAGGCTGAATCCATGTGAGCAGATGCACTTGTGGAACGTGAGACTCAAAAACTGAAGGACAAAGGGAGAACTGATGTCCAAGCAAGGAATAGAACAATTAAAAGAAATCAGCACAAAAAACTACATATTTTTATTTGAGAGAGATTTTTGCTGTATATATATAGATACATTTTTTTTTGAGAGAGAGATTTTTGGTATAGGGCACATGTGCTTGCTGGAGACAGAGACAGAGAAAGTGAGAAATCACCCCTCCCCCCCATGAAGATTTGGCCATGCAACAATCCCTTCTCCTCCATTCTCCTCTCAGAATATGGGGCACACATGCACGCATGACTGGTGTGAGTTTCAAGCCACCGGGTCCAGGACTCTAACCATGTTCAGCATGGGGGGAGCCCAGCACCTTAACCACTATGCCACCCGTTGGCACCAATCTTACATGTTTAATATTGACTGAGAGTGACAGAAAAGAGACTTCGAAATGAGGAAAGTGCCCCCTGGCAGTGAGCGTTCTGCAGAGCTGTGGGGGCAGACACCAATCGCGGGCGGGTCTGGCAGGACTTCCTTTCTTCCTTGGCTGTGAGGGCAGGGCACTCCCGTCAGGTGGCCTGAGGTGTGGGAGGGGCCCCAGGGTGTTTCCGTGTGGAGGCAGAGGTATGTCAGGACTGGATAGAAACCAAGAGCGACAGGCCCTGCTGAGGAGGTGCTGTGTGGGAAACAGTATGGATCCCTCCAGGGCGCAGAGGAGCAGCTTCCTACCACAGGGGACACGGCAGGGAAGGTGGCAAATGTGGTCCCCAAGGCCGGTAGTGGCTCAGGCCAGGGTGGGTCCTGCTGTGCCTGGCTGTCCTAGGGGGAGAGAAGCTGAGGTTTGGACAACCAGGTGGTGGGCTTGAGGAAGCCCATGAGAACCTAAGGTCCGTGCCCTGCAGACAGGAACACGGCTGCTGTGCAGGAACCAGGCTTGGCCGACGCTGTGGAGTGGCCGAGGCGGGAGTCCGAGGCCGGTTTGTGGGGCATGCCTTCACTGGAACGCCTCCACACCGGATGCTGGGTGGGCCGGTGGGGCATCTGCGGCTTAGGGATTTCACCCGGAAACTTGGAGGGTTCTGTCACCTGCTCTGTGATATTTGCGTTAAAGTTGCTTTATTTATATTGATAGTCATTTATAGTAGATTGGAAGGAAAAAAACAAAAAACAAACAAACAAACAAAAACCAAGGAAAGCAGTACAGGCAGAGGTTGCTCTGCGAAATCCAGGGGCCGCTGTTCCCACGATTTACAAAATTGTAGTGACTCCGAAGTCTGGATGATAAGATACTCAACCACTCCCAGTGCTGTGGTCCTCAGTTTCTTACGCACCTTCTTGATGTCATTTGTTTTCTCGGTCACTGCAAAGGCTCTCTGCTTTGAGATTAGTCGTGTGGTCTTGCACAGAAAAACTGGCTCCTGTTACCATTACCCAGTCAGATATGCAAAAGATCACTGTTTCTTTAACGTTCTCACAGAGGAATCCCCAGTTCTTTAACCTGCCCCTTTCCCGTTTATATGTCTTCAGGGCACAGAATTTACAGCTGCTGTGACATGCCCCATGAGAAAGTGTGTACATGACGGCATTTCCATTTCTGCTCAAGTCCAGGTGGAAGAAACCACTTGGAATAACCCGGCGCTGCAGATTGGGCTGCTCAGTGTAAGATGGGCAGGAGGGAACCAGCCCGAAGCTGACCATTCCAAAGCGTGCTTGGTCGGATGACCACGATGGGGCTCTCAGGCTGCCGTGAGCGTTTCCTCCATAGCCAGCAAACTTGGCTTGAAGATGATCAGAAAGAGAACCCAGTGCCTTTTTTTGTTTTTACTCTGGGGCATGTATGCTCATGTAGAGAAACAGGAAGAGCGAGAGAGGAAGTGAGAAAGCACACCTAGTGGGTATCGCCATGCCACAATCTCTCCTCCACTTTCCTCTGCTGATTTTTTTGGGCATGCGTGCATATGCGCCCAGCATGTTTTTCAAATTGTCAGGTGTGGGACTCGAACTGCACAGCCAGCCAGATGGGATCCAGCTGCCTTCACCACATCACTAGTTGGCCCCTGAATGTCTTTTAGAAGCACAATTCTTAGTTCAGCAAAACTGTACCTTTTCTTTTTTGAAAAAACTACCAGAGGATATGTGAGGTCCCCAGAGAGAAACAGAGACAGAGAGAGGAGAAGGGAGAAAGCCCTTCCCGGTGGGGCCTGGTCATGCCATAATCCCTTATCCTCCATTACTCTATCCCGTTGAGACTCTGGGCATGCACACACATGTGCCAGGCATAAAACTGCATATTAAAATCCAAAGGTTAGTAAGAAAAAAAAAAATAAATGTTTTGTCTTTGCAGGTTAAAAGTGCTTTTTTCTCCTTTCCCTTTGACATTGTAAAGTCACAAAATCTCACATAAGAAAAGAGAAAAAAGAAACCTTGAGAAAGAGACCTGGTAAAATATTGAAACCAAGAATGTAAAGACTGATAGTTAAGTCCTTTCTGACTCTTTCTAAAAAAACTTTAAGATCTTCATTTTATCTCTAAAATGGGGTAAAAAATAGATTTAACATAGATTTAAATAGGTTTAAAATAATTTCAAATCCTCCATTTCTCGTTCATGACAAGTCTGTGAATGTCAGATGTGAGATGTGACGTGTGTAAGGCACGCACAGACCACGCGTGTCCTGGACAGGCTGAGGCTGGCAGATGGGGAACTTCTAGTCAGTGTGCTCTGTCCTTAATGAAGCTCTTAGTCAAACAAGGGCTAAGCCAAGTAGTAGGGGAGTATTACGAGAAATTGCAATGAATGCCGTAGCAGTGGAGAATATCCTAAGCCATCAAATACACCGTTCCTCTTCTCAGACAGATGAAAGTAATAAATACAAAGAAAAGATTATAGTTCTCCGTTGACAGTTTTATCCCAATGCGAATCACCTGAGAGTTGACAATCACATATGCAATGTTCCACTGGCATTTCCAGACTTTTTTTGAACACTTTAAAATAGTTAAGAATAACTGTGGGTCGGGGCAGACTTCCTGTGGACCAGTTGTAACTCCTCCGATGTGATGTTACCCCGCGCCCCTCAGCAGGGTGTCTGAAAGCCAGTGTTTCATCTGACTGAGAATGTCCAACTTTGCTCACTTACTAATTCATGGTCTCCAAATCCTCAATGCTTAAATTTAGAAATCATTAATTAATGTCTTTTATAAATCAAAATCACATACCTATAGCTTCAATAATCTTTTCTTAAAATCATCTCATTTCACTTATTATTATGTTTAAGTTCATTCCTTTCTTCTATGAAAGAAGGAAAGAGGTGTTCTCAACAGAGCTTTCAGGGCACAATCCGATCCCAGCCAGGCAGCCAGGAACAGGGGTGTGTGCATGCACCCAGTGTGCTCAGGGAGGGCCTTTCCCATGTGAGTGCCCTTGTGTGACTGCTGCACCACTGCCTGGCCACATCTCCTTTTAACTCACATAGATACAACTTGGAATGGCGCTATTTGGCAACACACAGAGATCTTCAAGTCAGAAGTAGCAGAGAAATGGACTTTGCAAGTCATCGTGTTTTGTGTTTAGAAGACTGGCAGGTGAACGAATGCTCTAGATGTTTCCAGCAAAGGTAGGAAGACTGAAACACGTGGGCTGTATGTTGACGGAGGCTGTCCATGGGCGAACGGATACTATCTGACTCCTACTCAAAGGAGAAGGTGGTGGGAACTGATACTTATTGGTACTGATGGGCCAAACCCTTCACTGGGTGTTGTAGACGTCCTTCCTCAGTTAACCTTCACACGGATTCACAGAAGGAGCAATTATTTCACCTATTTGTGACAGAGAGAACTGACATTTGCTGAAGACCATGCAGTTCTGACTGGGAGACCAACCCTTCCTGACCCTCCAGATTTCTCAAATTCAGTAACACCTTTCCTACAGGGGAGGTGGGAGAGGCAGGGAGACACACTGAGGAACCTGCTGTTCTTCTACTAAAACTCAGTCTTTATTAAAATCCCCTAAGTTCCATTAACAGAAAAGAATGGAAACATTGGAATTTAGTAGTCCAATTCTGTGGCAATTTGGGGAACGTTTTATCAGTACTATATAGCTGCATTTTCTAATTATCGAAGAGAAGAATCTTAACTCTAAATATTTGTGTGAGCTGGTAATGAAGAGGAGAGTTAATCTCCTTCTTAGCAAAAACCTGTCTGTAGAGCTGCTGTTTTTGTTTGTCTGTTTGTTTCTTTTGTTTTGGAGAGGTTTTTGCTATAGGGCGTGTGCTCTCGCCAGAGACAGAAAGTGACAGAGACAGAAAACGAGAAATCACCCCACAGGGGGGATGACCACATCACAATCCCTTCTCCATTCTCCTCTCGGGATCTTGGGCACACACGTACATGTGCCCAACATGAGTTTAAGCCACTGAGTCCGGGACTTGGAACCGCGGTCAACCATATGGGAGTCTAGCGACATAGCCATTACACTAACTGCTGGTCCTAAGTTGCTGTTTTTTTCTTATCTATTTATTGTTCATTTCTTCTCTCCAAATGTTAACCAGTTAAGAAGTCACTTCTCCTTGAGGCAAATTCTAGGAAAAACTAATTTTTATGTACTTAAAGTGACAGATCACGTGAAAGTTCTAATCGATCTGAAGTGTCACGTGATAATATCTTTACTCAACAGGTATTGAACATGCAGAGATGTGCCAGGCAAAAACACAGGCCCTGGACAGAGTCAGCCAAGCCCGTACCCAACACCCACTATACAAACACCAGCGCCAGGCAGCACAGCTTCAGTTTCTCTGATTAACTTTACATCATGAAGCTTCGCTATTTTTCTGTCTTTCCATGTCTAGTTAAGAATTCCAAGAAAGCAAAGTGGAGAGAAGAGGAAGGAAAAGAAGACATGAAGTGTTTTTCTCTAAGTCAGTCACTCAGTGTTTTCCTTTGCCATCTTCTCCATTTTTCTCTCAAAATCAGCAAGTGTAGCCTGATATGACCTCTCAAAATCAGTAAGTATAGGTATAGCCTGAATAAAAATAATAAAACTATGAAACTTTCAAAAAAAATGTGAACAGCATTCTCTGGAGATTCATGCAGTTGACTGTACTGATATGTTACTTTATTTTACTGGTGAGTAGTATTCCACAGTTTGTCAAACATTCAGTCATCTGAAGGGCATTTAGGTTGTTTCTAGTTTGGGCTGTTATGAATATGGCCATTATGAACATTATGTCCAGTGTTTGCGTAAACATAAGTCTCCATTTTTCTGGGATACATGCTGATTATTACAACAGCTGGGTCATATGGTAGTTGCATCTTTGGCTTTATCAGAAACTGCCTAACTTCTAGTGTGTCTGTACTAGTTTACATTTTTATTAGCAATCTATGAGTAGCCAGTTCCTCCCCGTTCTCGTCAGCATCTGATGTCTGAAGTTTTTCTATCAGCTGTTCTAAGTGGTGTGTGGTGAACTCATGCTGGGGTCTGGATGTGCATCTTCCTAATGGTGGCGATACCGAGTGACTTCTTACGTGCTTATTTGACATCTGCCCATTCATCTTGGGTGAAATGACTCTTCATACCATCCTATTTTGCCCATTTTCTAATTGGATTACAATAGTTTCTTTTTCTTTCTCCCTAGTGTTGAATTTGAAGATTGGTTTATATATTCTAGAAAATAGTTCTTTGTTGGATATGGTTTGCAATATTTTCTCCCAGTTTGTGCACTGACTTAGAATCTTCTTAATGGAAACTCTTATAGAAAAATAGTTTTAAATTTTGATATGATAAAATTTATCATTTTTTATGAATTGATTGTACTTTTGGTGTTAAGTGTAAGATCCTTTTTCCTAGTTCTAGATCCAAAATTTTTTCACTTTTGTTCCCTAAAACTTCATGGCTTTATGCTTTATGTTTAA
Source organism: Tupaia belangeri chinensis (assembly GCF_000334495.1). NCBI lineage: Eukaryota > Metazoa > Chordata > Mammalia > Scandentia > Tupaiidae > Tupaia > Tupaia belangeri. Next base: position 3,618,906 of record NW_006160165.1, on the reverse strand, counting down.
GTCTTGAACCATCTTGATTTTTTCCATAGGTATGAGTTATTTTGCTTTGATTTTTTATGCTTTATTTATGTTCTATCTATGAATATTCAAGTACTACAGCACCTTTTGTTGAAAGGCTATCATCCCTCCACTGGATACTTTGCCCCTTCGTAACAAATCAGTTTGACATACTTGTATGAGTCTCTTTCTATTTTCTCCACTCTGTTCATGTCAAGGCCTTCCATGTAGCTTTTGTAACCATATTGTGATATTTATGGACAGAAAAGACACATAGATCAAAGGAACAGAGTGGAGATTATTATTTTAGCTATTATAGGACCTGTGCCTTTATATATATAAATTAGAATACATTTGTCTATGTCTTAATATTGTTAAGTTTTTCATCAGAATGGCATTAAAGCTATAAATCATCTTGGGGATAACTGACTATAATGAGTCTTTGAATCCATGAGTATGGTTTATCTCTTTGATTTTATTCATCAATATTTTAAAATGTTCAGAATTCAGATCTTGTAAATATTTTGTTAAGTGCATACCTGAAGTATTTAATTTTCTTGGAAAAATTGGAAAGAGTACTGTTTTTAATTTTAGCTTAAGACAAATTATAGAGCCGGAATCTTTATGTATGCATGTGGGGTATGAGTGTGTGTTCATGTAAATCTTGATACTTTTGCTCTGTAGAAAAGAAAACAGGTTATAGAATAACTTTCCATGCCACCTGATAACATATAGGTAAAACTAAGTAATTCCCTAAACCACAGGAGAGTTTTCTGTTGTTAACAGAGGAGTCTGCATAGGGAATCTCTTCCAGGACATGACATACAGAGAGGCATTACAAATGCTACGGCTCAGCCTGCAGCATAACTGAAATTGGAAACTGACATATCTGAACATCAAATACGAACTACTGTTTGTCCAAAATACCATCACTGGCTTTCTCTTGTCCATAGCTACTGTGCTCAGCAGTGCTGGGTATGTGCTCAGCAGACACCACCATCTAGCATACGTGAAAAGATGGTACACCTGCATGTGTGCCCACCGCACATCAGGACTGGAGAGGAGGCACGAACGTAAGCAGAAGACAATATCCTTTCAAGACAAACCTGTACAGCCCTCTCACTGAGTCGGAGGCCCCACACTACCAAACACAAGATTTTGCTGTTTTTTTATCTGCTGTGAGACTACAAAAGAACAATGTCCCCTCTACTGTGGGCAAAGCTGCCTTTTATTTGGTGAAGTTTAAAATGTAAACAGAAACCAGATAAGGCAAAATTAAACTGTTGGCATCAATCAAGACAGCACAGTTGGCTAAGAAGATGACAAACTGCTCATTCTCTCTTGCCCCACCCCCATCTTGTGTCTAAAAAGGAAATTCTTTTCTTTATTGTTTTCAAATGATCTGGAACATATTAACTAATTTTAAGCACTCCCCCTCCAACAAAGGAAAATGAATACAACTTTTATTAACTGCAGGTTCAGATACATAAATCACCACCAATGAAAATATTAATATATTCGCCTCAAACTGTTTTGTTTGGAAAGAGAAAACCCTGTCAGTGGTCTTCAGGAAAAGAACAGAATCCATTTAATAAATTACACATTCAGAAAGACTTTTTGAGTCTTGTGACATTCCCAGAATAGTTTGTCCATATTTTTCTAATCACTGAGACTATTTCTTCAAAACATCTGGCAAAACAAACTAAATTCTAACCACTTTGCAAATAATGAATACTAGTATGGTGAGTTATTTGTCTCTTGAAAATGTCTAGTCAAGAGAGCTGGAAGTGGAGACAGAGGGACAAAAAATGGTCACATCCTAAAAGCAAAAGACTGGGGCAAAGGTCAGGGGGCTGAACCCTCACCTGAACCAATCCCGAGACTCGCTCCCAGATGGTTTCTGCCAGGAGATGGAGCACCACTTCCTTCGCACAGAGACCCTGACGGAGCATTGTGAACACTTAAATGAGCGGGCAAGTGAAATGGAAAGACAGAGATGTTTTTGCTCCGAGTGAAAGTACTGATCTGGGGCCAGTTATCAAGGCAAGGCCTGGGGGCTGCATGTGCCTAGAGAGAAAAGAGCTGTCTCTGAGTCACGTCAAGTCCTGCAGGCTAGTGAGGGCTCTGCACACGGAGCGGGCCGTGTGCACATATGTATAAGTGTGCTGCAGCAAGACACAATGCCCTCCTCGGGGACGGTTACAGAAAAACCTTGAGTATGATTATGTCCATAACCTTCAACAACTCTGCATCTTAAATACTGAGGGAGGCACGCAACTTCATGCAAGCTTGCCTAACATGTAAATATGACAGAATATTCATGCATGTTCACATGCATGACCGCTTACTGACTCTTACTACTGACCAGTGTTTTTCAGTGTCATTCCAGTGCTAACTGTGAATATACCTCATTGACTGCAGCCCACAAATACATCAAGCAACTTCTTTCAATTTGGTAGGTTGAAAAGAGAATTTTACTTTTGTGTTAAGTTAATTGTTTATAATATCTACTCTGTTTCTCTCTCATTTCTTTCTGTTAGAATATTCAAAATACGTGTTTACACTTCTTTCTTCTCCTATTCTGTGTGGGCATTCACGTGATGGGGCTGACACTTGGTTCACAGTGAACCTGGGAGGTTGACCTGCCTGACCCTGCTCACCACAGCTACCAGCACCTTGGCTCAGCCTCCCGCTCAAGCCCAGGTACTACAGTGTTCTAAGGCCTCTCCGCCTCCCACCTTGATCTATTACCATCCACTCAAGCCCATGTACTAGAGTGTTCTAAGGTCTCTCCGCCTCCCACGTTGATCTATTACAATCCACCCAAGCCCATGTACTAGAGTGTTCTAAGGCCTCTCCGCCTCCCACCTTGATCTATTACAATCCACCCAAGCCCATGTACTAGAGTGTTCTAAGACCTCTCCGCCTCCCACCTTGATCTATTACAATCCACCCAAGCCCATGTACTAGAGCTCCCACCTTGATCTATTACAATCCACCCAAAGGCCACATGAGTAGGTCTTTCTGTCTCCAGTCCTGCTCTTCTCCAATCTCTTTTTTGCGTTACAGAGTTATTTCTTTAGAACACAAATTATAGCAAATGCACTTCCCAGAACAAACACATAAATGGTTTCTATTTTTCTTAGGCTACAAAATCCTCCACACAATTGCCAGGCTGGTGTCTTCTGATCTCACACTCTTCTCTAGCTCTTGGTCTTGATAAAATCTCTGTAGTCTGTCTGGTCTGTGCCCTCACTCTGCTCATTCTGCTCCCTCCACTGGGAACCTAAGTCACACACCGAACTCCATCAAACATCCACTGTTCTTGACAAGCTGCTTTATCTAGGAAGTTTGTAGGTCTTGCCTATGAGCTTCCCAAAACACTGTTGAACAAAATCTACTAAGATTTACTGAGCATGTGTCCTTGCCAGACAGCTAAGGCTGACCTTTGAGACCTATTCAAAGGTGTGGAGTATACCAGGTGGGGTCATTTGGGCTGAGGACAATGAATATGTGCATGAGCCTACTATCAGATGGGTCTCCCCTGCATTTACTGCCATCATGTCGATTCTCTTCTCATAAACGCTTCCTATAAATACTAAATTCCTCTCCATGTTTTCCACAACTCCCCATAACATGACTCAGATCCATCAAACAATCATTGTTTGGCTGTACTTTCTATTCTGCAGCCTCCCTGACTGGAGCCGGCCATGTCACTAAATGTTGATCTGCCCTCAGCTCATAAGCCACAATTTGGCCAGGATTCACTTCCTGCCTAGGCAGACTCTGGGCAAGAGCAAGCCACACATCTCAATGGAACTTTCTCTGACTATTTCAGCTATCATCTCTAACTTATGGATCAACTCAACTGAGTCATAAGATGTCCATGCATTTGGGTAGACATTAGTCTGGGTATGCTTGTGAGGGTGACTATCTATGAGACTCATACTTGAGTCTGCAGATTCAAGAAGATGGCCCTTCCTAGTATGAGAGAGCCTTAGGCAATCAACCAAGGGTCTGAGGAAAAAAAAAAAAAAAAGCCAAGTAAGAGAGAACTCCTACTTGACCACTTGACATGGGATAGCACTTACTTCCTGCCTCTAAACTCACACTCAAATATTGACTACTCTTGGGTCTGGGCCATGAAGGTGTTCAGACAGGACTCAATCACTGGATTTCCTGTTTCTCAGGCCCCTTGACTGGAGGGCAACTAAACCACTGGCAGTCCTGGATTCCCCAGCCTGCAAATTACAGATGTTGGGGCTTCTCAGCCTCCATGTTCACATGAGCCGGTTCCTCATAATGAGTATCTCTACATCCAGCAACCTTCCACCCACACATTCACCCATCTTTTATTGGTTCTGTTTTTCTGGAAAATCCTCTTTCCCATTTCAACATATTCACATTTAGATACTTACTAACTTTTATTGAACATAAATAAGTGTATGTCACCAAGTTGAGTCTTTGTGGAGAGAGATCATGCCTTAAAATTCCTAGAGGATTCTCAAGAAATGTATGGAAGGTTACATGCACACTTGAAAGTTTCTACATGTGCTCTGAAGTTTCCCACACACCTGGTTGGTTCCATTTGACCTGTTAGGTTCCCACTATATCTGGAAAGTACCATATGCTGTGGGTGAAAATAAGTAGTAAACACAAGCTCTGTTCTTTACTTTTGGTCATAGATTGACAAGAATAAGTTAATTTATTTTCTGCTATACCAGTCTTTTATCAAAGTCAAAACAAAGAAAAACTCCCAAACACTACACTGAAGGGTTTATTGGGAAATGTTATCTAGTGAAGAAAGCATAGTGTATGAGACACATATGCAAATTAATGATCAGAAGCAATCGACTTGCCTTAAATCCTCATAGGAGTAGTAAGAAGGAAGTATGACAAAACGGAAGAGAAGGAAAAAATACTAAAAATCACAAACAGAAATATACTCTTAGTTATTTTGATAGCTCCTCTGATAATATAACTCTACAAACAGCAAGTTTAATCCTTGCATGCCTACTATATGCACAGAAAAATATATCCCATTTACAAAAGCTCAAGGCCTGGCATGTTTACAACAGCAAAAAGTTGTGCTGAAAACTTTTCTGTCATGGTAATGAAAAACATCAGTACTTCCATTTTAAAAAATGGGAAGTTTACAAAAAAAAACTAAAATGAAAATAGATACTACCTATAGTTTAAGAATTTTTTTCTCAATTGCTAGAGGGCGTATGCACTTGTCAGAGAGAAACAGAGAGAGAGAGAAAGAGGAAGGAAACACCTTCCAAAGGGGAGTGTTCATGCCACAATCCCTTCTCAATCTCTCCATTCTTTGGGATTTGGGGCATCCAGAAACAATTGCCCAGTGTTTTTTTCTAGCTACAGGAGCTGGGGTTAAAATTATGGTTGGCCACATGGGATCTTGCTTCCTTAAACACTAGGTTGCTAGGCCGTTCTTGCTTTAAAAGAACTTTTTAAAGTACAATTTACAACAATTGGGCCAACTAGTGGTATGCTGGTTACAGCAGTGGACTCCCACATGGCCAATGGCAGTTCAAGTCCTAGGCCTAGTAGCTTGCTTTCTCATGCTCTCTTTCTGTCTCTCTCTCTCTCTCTCTCTCTCTGGTGAGTGCACATACCTTATAGCAAATTAATAATAATAAATAAAATTAAATAAATAATCCTTTAGAAAAGTTACAGCAATCTCCTAAATCACAAAACCTTATTCAAGTGTAGCTTGTACCTAATAAAGGCATTTTATTCAAGATAAAGTAACAACTAAGTGATGTTGGAAATGGGATATTAGAAATGGATATGTCAGGATAGAGTCAGAAAGCGAATTAATTAATTCTACTTTTCGTTATAACCAAATATCAATTCTTATTGTAAAACTTAGTAAGAATGCCTACCTAATTATAATTAATCTTAATTAAATAGAGAAAAAAAGGAGGGGAATGTGAGTTCTACTCTATTGCATCTTTTTATGCCTTTTATTTTTTAAATTATTATTATTATTATTGCCTTTTACAGTTCACTCATTTATTCCATGAGTGACAAAGACAGAGAGACAGAACCTTCAAAAGGGTCTTCACACCATGACCTACCGCAGCCCCAGGCAGCCATGAATCATGGCTCACGTGCACCCAGCGTACTCAGAGAGGCCCAGGCACGAACCTGATCCCCTCAATGTGGGCAGCCTCACAGATCACTGTACTGTCCACAAGCCCCTATTTGTGAATAATTTTTTAGTCAAATATGTCGTTTGGACCTAAGGCATACTTACATGTTACATATTGTAACAGAATATATGCCACATGCCAAACAACTGCTAAAATTAGAACTCCAATACTGTACTATAATACTGAATTAAAAAAAAAAACAAAGCCAACATAATTTAAAAGAAAGATAATTGTAAGGAAGTCAGAAAACACTCAAGATAAGCTATTTACTTATTCTCAGTTTAGTTCTACATTTCTTCAAACTCCAATATTTAATTTAGAATAATTAATTTGAAATACTTAGTACTAACAATGGTAGGGTGCTCATGAAATAATAAATGAAGCAATGGGAAAATCCTCCACAGAAGTAGTTCCTGCCATGTGCTTTGTTTTTCAGTCAAAATAGTTTCTATATTAAAAATAACAACATTTTAAGAACCAAACATAGCTTATTCATTAAACATTTCCATTTAAAAACTAAAAGTCAAAAACTTGATGTACAATCAGCAGAGGTCAGGATGATGGAGTGCATCTCCAGTTGTGACGTTCTCGTTCTGAGATGCCACCGTGCAAAAGTCCAGTTATGTACAAGTATTATAAAGCAAGCCTTACACACGAGGGCATCGAACCAGTGAAAAACAAGTAAGAGCTGCTTGACAAAAGTGAAATTCTGGGACCTTTAAGACCTGATATCCTGGGCTTAATATTTTTTTCAATTCAGAGGAATAGTTAATATTCTCTTTTATTTTTGTCCTCATATGTTTAAGAAGTAAAATAATATTTTGACTTAGTGAAATTAAGTTCCTGTTTTAATAAAGCTCTTATTATTATTGCAATATTATTCTTATTTAGAAAATAAATCTATGGTTTTCTAAGCTAATTCCAATTATTTAAAATGTTAGTAACACAAATTTATAAGAAATATATAATTAAGATGCATCACCATTGTCTTACTTATCTTCAATTTTCAAAGGTACGAAAGTGCGTGTTCCCTTAGAAAGAAATCTAAGTGAACTCATGTTACCACACATTCTTTAGGTATTCTGGCAGTCACTGCGATGGTATCTTTCAAGACAATCTTCCGCTTCTAATAACTTCAACATTTATACTTAAGATATCAAACTTATCAAAGGATTAATAATAAATTTTGACTTTTAAGAAAATGAAAGCTTCAAAAAATTAGCAAGATTTCAGGTGGTAGATATTTATTTTGGGGGCCAATGGTGGCATAGTGGTTAAGGTGCTTGAATCCTACATGGTCGACTGTGCAGTTCAAGGCTCAGACCTGGCAGCTTGAATGACATGCTGGCTGTGTGTGTGTGCATGCCCAGATCCCAAGAGGAGAACGGAGGAGAAGGGACTGCAGTGTGGCCATCCCACCTGGGGGGTGTTCTCTCACTGTCCCTTGCCCTCTCTATCTCTTCTTAGCAAGCACAGACAATCTGCAACCCCCACCAAAAAAAAAAAAGTATTTATTTCCAACTTGTTAAGGAATCTAAAACTTAAGAGAAAGAAGAACTAAATCACACAAATAAAATTAGAAAGTTAAAAACCACAATCTTTATTAATAAAGAAAAGGGATCATCAAGTGGCATGGTGGTTGAGGCACTGGACATTCCCACATGGCTGACTACAGTTCAAGTCCTGGACCTGACAGCTTGCTTTCTTTCTCCTTCTCTTTCTCTCTCTCTTTATCTCCCTTTGTCTCTATCTCTCGTCAAATTAAAATATATGAATGAATAAATAAAATTAAATAATTCTTTAAAAAATGTTTCATAAACAGAGTTAAGAGTGCCCATTGCCTATATCCCTCTTCCTCTTGGACAATAACAAGTGATCTTGAAAAGTTCCATTTAGAATACGGTGAGCCTGAAAAAGGACTGCAAGGGCTAACGGGAACTGTAGATTGCAACACACTGATGAGAATTGAGACCATCATCACTAGACAGGTCATCCACACAAAAATAAACAAAGAGACACAGGAGCTAATTGAAACCATAAACCAAAAGGACCAGGCCAGCATATGACGTGGTGCTTAAGATTAGACTCCCACAATGGCTGACTATGGTTCGAGTTCCAGAACCAGTGGCTTGAGAATCACACTGGGCCAATGTGTGTGCATGCCCAGAATCTCGAGAGGAGTATGGAGCAAAGAACGTTGGCATTCTAATTTAGATTTGGTAAGTCTAAACTTGTGGTAGTTATAAGCTCACATACTAGAGTCAGTAAGATCTAGGTTCAAACTTCAACATAAGACTGACGGTTATGTGGCTAAAGTGACTTAGAACCTTGAATTCCTCATCTGCAAAGTGGGCAGACTTAGTCTCACCCACGTGGCAGCTGTCAGGATTCAGAAGAGCTGCGTGCGAATGTCCTTCAGTGCAGAGTAAAGGCTGGGCTAACTGGCCACGATCATGGCCATCAGGTCACGCCTGCACTACTCTAGAGTAGGAACTAGGTAAGCTGACAGGTCACATACATTAAACAGGCAAGATGGCGGAGATACGAACTGCTGCATGCCAAACACCTGCCAGTAAGAGCGCACTCTTAATGCCTCTGTCTGGGAAACACATCTGGAACCAGCCTCTCTCTCTTCTTAGCTTTTCTTTCTGTTCCTTTCTTTCTTTAACCTCAGAATAAAAGATAGACCTCTCTTTTTCCTTAGCTTCCCTCCCCCCCCCTTTTTTTAAATCCTCATCTTCCAGAATGACAGGAGCTGTTTGTGGCCACAGGGGGAATGAAGAAAGCCAGAGGGGGCAGAGCTCAAGGAAGAGCCCAAGAAGGCAGGGTACTGCCTCCTGTGCTGAGTTGTGGTTTTGTGTTTGTTTGTGAGAGATTTTTGCTATAGGGCACGTGTGCTCAAAGGAGAGACAGAGACAGAGAGAAAGAAAGCAAGAAATCACACACACCCCCCTCAGGGGGGATGGCCACTACACAATCCCTTCTCCTCCGATCTCCTCTCAGGATTTTGGGTGCACGTGCACATGTACCTGGTCTAAGTTTTAAGTCACTGGGTCTGGGGCCCAAACCACTGTCGACTAAATGGAGTCCAGTGACATAACCATTATGCCATCTGCTGATCCCCCACGCTGAGCTTTCTGAGTATTCTGGCTTAGAACCTCGATCAGCTGCCTCCCCACCACCAGCTTACTGTACGCATCTTTCTCACTCCACAGTAATCTCCATTTTCAGATAGGAAATGTCTGCTGAAATTGAGATGGCCACTAAGTGGAATCAATCACACATTTTAGTCAGAGAGAAAATATTCATTTTAAAATGTCATAAAACATAAGAATTTAAAATGCTAATATATTACACTTATACAACTGGACTACTTCTATAAGGTGGCCTAGATCAAACCATTATAGGATTTAATGATATGCTCCAAATTTATTTTCCATTTCTTCATATATAACATATAGTGAAGTGATCCTAGTAAATAACGTTCTTGAAGTTAAAGCAGCAACTGAAAGGGACGATTTTATTAACCACTAATTAATTTCCACAGTGTAGCATGCTAAAAAAGTGTTTATCTTTGGACGATGGGTATTTACAAACATATTTTCATACCTTTCCTCTTTGGAGCCAGAATATTCATTTCTTTTTTTTTTTAAGAATTATTTTATTTAACTTTATTTGTTTGTTTCTTTTAATTTTATCAGAAAGGGACAAAGTGAGCGACAGAGAGAGAGAGATAGGGGAAGTGAGAAAGCAAGCCGCCAGGTCTGGGCCTTGAACTGTGGTCGCCCATGTGGGAGAGTCCAACGTCCTTAATCACCATGCCACCTGCTGGCCCCAGAATATTCATTTCTTTCATTGGATAGACTTTCTCAAAATCTTAGCAAATATGCCATTTGTTCATCATCAGATTATTTGATTTATTGCTACATGTTTAATTTAATACCAATTAGGCTTCTTTACTGAGGTCCTAGGACTGAATAAAGCAGGGTCTTTAGTAACTCTTATTACTACTAGGTAAGATTTTTAAAAGGCTATGGAACTTGCTAGAACAGAAGTGTCAGAGTAGTCTATGCTATTTGAGTGAATCAAGGATGCTCCCTAAAGGACAGATCTGAACACAGCGCAGCTCGTGAGAGACAGCGCTCCACATTTTCGTTACCACACTGCTAGTTCAGGATGGCAAGGCGTCAGGAAGAAAGACAAAATGCCGAGTCTGCACATGTGCCAAGCACTGTGATTACCAGGGATTCAAAGACGAGCTAGACACAGTGCTGCCCACAAATATCAAACAAATAAGCAAGGGGGAGGAGGAGGAAGGACAAACTGTAGTAGTAGACATACGTCATACGTCACATGGAGTGCAATATGTGGTGTAGCACTGTACACACTGAAAATGATTATTTGATTAAGAAGTCTGAGAAGCCTAACCAATATTTAATTATGGATGTTATTTACTTATTTTTTAAATACTGAAAGGATGATGAAAGTTTTTATTCTCTTCAGTTTATTCTCTTCTGTTGACTACAGCTTTAGAATCAAAGCTAAAAAAGAGTTTGGGCCCTGTTTACAAGCAAATCTGGTATCTTCTTGGGACCTGACAGTACTTTTCTTCTGGGCCAGCTGTGAACGAGTGGTGTTAGCAGAATGCCCAGTGTGACGCCCTGCTCTTTCTGGGGCGTGTGAGCATCCGTGCTCTGGCAGCTCAAGGTGGGCGGGTCACGGCTTGGAGTCCTGCTGGGAATGCCTCTCTCCCATCCTGCCTGTCTCTCTCCATCCTAGAAAAAGTAAGTAATACCTTTACATATATATTTTTTTCTTGAGAAAGACTATTTTACTTTAAAAAAGTGATTTAGGAATTGACTTTTATCATCTTTTTGGAACATTTTGAAATGGATCAATTCACTTTTCTCATTCTACGTATTGACAGGGTGTGTACTAAGTAAATTTCCTGGGCTTCTAGATTCTATTTAACTCATATTTACTGATTTATGCCTGTGTATAAATCAGACACTGCCTATTCTTTTATCAGTATATCTTTTCATGTCTGTGTGTCATAGATATACTGGATTTTTTATTAAAATTTTTTTTGACAATAAAAAAGTTTTAAAATACAGAGAAACATACAGCCAGCCAGTGCATCATTCTGGCAATGTGAAAAACAGAAACTCTATGACACGTTTACTTCAGATCTATGTTACTGACAAATACACTGCACGGATGAGGTTAGCAACAGCGCCTATACATCTTTTCCTTTATTAGATGATACATGTATGATCAATTTGCAGCTGTATTTTCAATCTGTTTTTAAATTGTTCGTATTATACATGTATGTAATTATAAAATATGCACTAGTATGTTCTATTAAGATTTTATAAATACTACTTATAGCATATGCATCATTCAGCAAATTCATTTTTGTTAACTAGACTTTAGGTTTACAAATCTATTCTTGTTCATTCATATAGTTTAGGTTCATTCATTTAAAATATTTTAAATATTCTATCTTGATTATAATGATAAATGCATTCATGTCCCTAATTATGATCATTTACTCTGGCTATGTTTTCAGTAAGTTCTCTTCAAATTCATGCGCTAAAGTTCGGTTGGCATCGTGATGGCATTTAGAGGGCAGAAACTTAACCTGACCTTGGCGTTAAGAGGCGGGCATTAGGAGGTAACTGGATTGGATAAGGTCATCAGATGGGCCCTCGCGACTGAACACTGGTGATTTTATAAGAAAAGGGAGAGAGATGAGAGCCGTCACACCACCGGAGACTCTGTGGAGTCCACACTGGGAAGAAGCCCCTAGTGAAGTGTGGCCTAACCTTGGCTCTCTAGAGTCATGAACTGCATAAAGCTTTATTCTTAATAAAAATCCAAGTCTGTGGGACTCACTCACAGCAGCTGAAAAATACTAAAATGGGGCCCACAGGTGGCATCGTAGTTAATGTGCTGGACTCCCTCCCACATGGCCGACTGGGGACTGATTCCTCGCTTTCTAATACCATTAGAAATGTCACTGTTGTTTCTCTTCTGGCCATATTGGACCATTGACTGACTTGTCCTGTGTGTGACTCCCATCCTTGTTGACATTTACCCTTTCACCCTCAGTCATCCTGACCTTCTGTAGAGTCACACTATGTTCATCTCTCACAGGCTGGCTCCCTGTCCCTGCTCTTGGCTTCTCCAAACCCTGGGTAAAATGTTAGCCAAGTTTCCCTAAAAGTCTCCAGTAATATGCCTACCTGGTGATTTTTTTTTAAGAGAGAGATTTTTGCTATAGGGTGCATGTGCTAGCCAAAGAGAGAGAGACAGAGAGATAGAAAGCAAGAAATCACACACACACACACACACACACACACACACACACACCCCCGGAGACACACCCCAGGGGAGATGGCCACACCGCAATCCCTTCTCCTCCATTCTCCTCTTTGGATTTTGGTCACACACACACACACCTGGCATATTTTAAGCCATCGGGTCTAGGATTTGAACCACTGTTGACTATGTGGGAGTCCGGCAACGTAACCATTATGCCATCTGCAGGTCCCTCTGGTGATTCGTAGATTTTAAACAGTATCACTTTGGGCAACTCTGGAGCAGGGAACATCTATTTATCTTTGCATCTTCAGAAAAGAGCATTGTGCCTGGAATACCATAGATAAAACCTACTTTTTGAAGTGGAGAGACAAAGATGCATAAAGACCATGTTCCTGTGCAGTGGACTTCCTGTATCTGTTGCCTCTGCAGCCTCTGATGGACACCTCTCTTTCTCCATGCCCTATGCATATCAGAATACTTCAGTGTATTTCAGCCTAGGAAAGACTCTGGGAACCCAGAACATCTGAATTGAGATCCAAACAACCAGGAGGTACCCCAACAAAGGTTTGGGAAACCACCTACCAAGGAGTGGCTCTGAGTCATGGGATCAGAGTGAGGTGGCTCCAGAAGGAACTCAGGAGTTGATAGAGACTGAACAGAAAGCTCCTCAGGCTGAAGTCAAGAGAAGATTTTGTTCTGTTCTCCGGGGAAGCACTGAGAAGTATAATGGGGATAGTGGGGGTCACTGACAAGCTCTGGCTTGTATTGTTGAATAAGCAGTGGGAAGCCAGTGGGGTTAGCCCCATGGGAGGATTTAGAAAGTCAAGGGTCAACAGGAGCCACTCCCTGCACTGTGGCAGGAGGTGTGAAGGGGGCCAGGTTAGCGGTACAGTCAGAGGTGTGGCCAGCAGGACGAGCATGGGCTGGTGTGAGAGAACACAGGAGAGTCAATGATGAGATTTCTGATTTCAGGGTGAGGGGAGAGGCCAGGTACAGAAACAGAAGGACCTGTCAGGGGAACTAGTTTGTGGAGAGAGAATCAAGACAATCACTCCACTCCAAAGCTAGTAAAAACTCACAATAAAAATTATACCACCTTTTTAGTACACTCATTTTTGAATCATTTTATAGTTACCTCATGTCTGGTCATTGCTGCTAACCATTAAAGACCATTAAGATCACTGCTATCACTAGGTTAAGAGGTGAGGTCTGGAAAGATTCCCCACAAGCTGTCTCACATTACACAGCAGGGATGGAGGAGCTGGCCATTTCTTCATGACACTCTCCCCGACTGCCCCATTGGCACTGCTGAAAGCAAACACTCTGTCATGACCTCACTGTCTTAAAAAATGAGTGAAGCATCTTCAAAGATGCCAAGAGAGAAGCTGGGAGTCAGAGTCCTGTTTCTTGAGGATCAAAGCACCATGTTCACCTAATTCTGAACAATACAGGGAAGGAAAGCACACAGAAAGACTTCTAGTCTTCACACACCAAGAGACAGCAAGAAGAGATGCCACACTCAACATTTATGATGAGACATTATTTATTTGCTGATATATATTCACATGAAAAAGAGGAACCAAATACATCAGGGTGTCACAAAGAGATCAAGTAAGTTGACCAACACACATTTGGCTCTGTCCACAGCAGAAGACGTGGGGTCAGAAGTGAGTCAAGCCCCCTGAGCTGTGTCATGCTGTGCTGGTCAACAGACAGTCCTTCCCTCCATCTAACAAGAAGGAAATCTTCCAACAGCAACACAGAGACCAAAGTGATGGAGGCACACCCCTCTGATGACCCAGCCAGTGAGAAGACAGGAATTATCACTCT
>NW_006160165.1:3589035-3604548 GCF_000334495.1 Tupaia belangeri chinensis | reverse complement strand
TACACGATTCCACAGCAGGACAAAACTGATTGGAGTAGTGAGAATTTTTCCCACTGACGTTCAAGGCCATGAGGGGCGAGGGTGACCCTTGAAACATCTGGTTAGGACTGATCACTCAGCAGGTTGCATTTGCAAAGAGGAAGAGACTTATGGAGTGGGGATCTGGGAAGCACAATGGATGCTTTTCCCATACTCAGAGGAGGATGGGCTTGGCTACGCTACGCTTTTGGAGCTCTGTTTGGATTATTGAGCCTGCAAGGAGCCTCACAATGGAGGAGACACACTGTATGAGCTCACAGCTAGAATCTCAGATTCAATTTACAGGGCTACCATTTCTCAGGACACTTCACAGGGCTCGTGTGTGGTGACAATGGGGCAAATTGATGGGCCAAGCATCTTGTCCGAATGAACGTTTGGTTAATTTGTTAATGTATCTTTGAACTCTATGATCCTCAACAGGAGGTAGAAAACAGAAGTTTTTCACTCCCTCTGAGATTTTGTGGGGAAGCTTCACGTGGCCTGAAATGTTCAATGATAAAGAAACAGCCATGTCAGGACCAAAACCTAACAAGATAAAAATGCAGCTGCCTACATAGCAATTCCAAAATCACAGTACATCCACACTGGCTGGGATTTCTGTAGATTTATAACAGCAAATGGATTAGGTTCGAAATGCTCACTCTGTTAGCATAAAGTGAAATTTCAGCACGCAGAGACACACGTTTTATCATAAATGCCCACATGTGATCAGTTTCACATCCACTCTGTGACCCGCGGTATGTGCCTGCTTTGAACCTAACAGGCTTTACCTGCAAAGACAGGTGACTGCCAACGGAGCGCACTTCAAAGCTTACTGACATCATCACCTCTTGGGATTAAGAAAGCACAGGATTTAAGACTTAAAGAAAAAGCTCAACTGAAAAAAAATAAATAAAATAAAACTTAGGTGGTCCAGAAACATAAAGCATTTTAAACCAACAAAGCTTGATTTTTGGCCCCAGGAATGATGTGAAACAGGAAGTATATATATATATATACACACACACACACGTATATGAAATGTGTATATATATACACACACATACACTTGCATGTATATATAATTTTATATACAGTTATATATATGTATACATATACATGTATATATATATTCACACATATATTATGAAATATGTATACACACACACACTGGTATGTGTGTGTGTATATATATTTATACACACACTTACATATGTATATACACACATACATATATATACCCTATGTATATACATATACACACACACACATGCACACACACACACATGAAATTTACAGTTAATCACCGTAAAGCTTTACAGTATACAACATGGCTTTTCCCAGCATGAATACCGAACATGTCAGTCAAGGCAAAGACATTACCATACATATTACTGTCTCCAAATATCTCTTCATTTTTGCATCATCTCTCAGCCACATGACACTCTGCTCCTGTGTTCTGAGGGGACTGGCACAGACACTGGTGGGGAACAGAGAAAGGGACTGTCACTTCGCCCCACAACGGAACAGAGGTTGAGGCCCCTACCTTGCCGTTCCAGCTCCATTTTCAGCCTTCCTACTTAAAAATGCTCTACTGAATTTCTTCAAAGTAATTAGGGGCTGGCTCTGTGACCTGGCAGTTGGGCCAGCTGGATCCCATGGCCAGCTATATGAAGTCTTGGATCTGAAGGCCTGAGAACCCCTGGGCATGTGTGCATGTGTCCCCCGAATCCTGAAAGCTGGGAGAAACGGAGGAGAAGGGATGTGGCATGACCGTGTTCCTTGGGGAGTGCTTTCTCCCTCTTCCTCTCTGGTGACAAGCTCCAGCTAGCAAAAATAAGTAAGTAAATAAACAAAAATGAGTTAAAAAAAAATAAAAAGAACTACGCAACTAGGTGTGAGTGATTTAAATAAAGGTTGCATCCTAGTTATATGACACACTGAAGCCCAGCTCTGGCTCAATGCCCACCGGAGCTGGGCCTGTCCCTGAGAAGAGCTGCACAGAGGCAGACGCAGAATTTAGGAGAAAGACTTTATTGGATCCTGGTTCTTCTTTGTGCTTCAAGCTCTTTCTCCCTCAGAGTCCCCTGCACAATAGTGATGACTTCAGGTACTCCTGTGCTCTGACGGGAGCGGCTTCCGTGACCACTGTGAGGACACTGGCTGCTCCTTCCCCAGTGTTTCCTTGCTGGGAGCTTCTCTGAGGACCCCAGACAGCCCCAGCGATCCTCATGTAGTGGTCAGAGGTTGGTCTTGTTCTATGGATGAGCAAAGTGAGGCATAGGGAGACTGAGTGATTTTCCCTAATCAGTCAGCCAGGGGACGTGGATTCTGACTTGAACTCTGTGCTTTCAGCGATGCACGTATTTATCATTGCAGTTTCATGAACTGAAAAACACAGCTGCCCTTCTTTAAGGGCATAATCTCTCTAACTGTCACCAGCAGTAGATGTGGCTTCACAGGTGGATGCAGAGGTGACCCTGCTAGCAGGCACTCATGTACGGAAGTGACTTTCTGCAACGTGCTTATGCTGATAGGACAAAGGCTCGCTTCATCCTCCACCCTGCACACTACCAGGGAACCCTGGGAGATCAATAGAGAGGTATCATGTGCCACGCCCAAGTACAGTGGCAGGTGGTCACTGAGTCATTCGGGACCAGCTGGGGCAGATCGAGGATGGGAGTGGAACGGAAAGCCGTCTGCCTGGACTGGACCTCTCGCCGGCAACCGGGGCTGATCGGTGTGTGGTGCTGTTTGCTATCAGCACGTGGTGGTTTTCAGAAGAAGACCATTTCACACAGGCACACGTGGAACACGGGGTGTTCCTCTAAAGTGGTGGAGGAGCTGTGACCCCCTCCACTCACCCTGGTATCGCGACCAGGGCAATGAGGCCCAGCAGGCCCCCAGTCTGTGCGTGTCCACACAGCTCTTCAAAACTCATTTTAGGAACAATAAAGTGAATCAAAGAGAGACAGAGAGATAACAGGAGAAAGAGAGAGACTGAGAAGGGAGGAGGGGGTAAACTCAGGGAACTGGCCCCTTCTGTCCAGACACAGATGCGGGTTTACTGATCACTTCTAGCAGGTGTTCTTACAGGTAAGAAGAGTCTTACCTCGGTGAGGAAAATATCACTGCCAGGTTTTCGGACCTGGGAAAGCCAGAGCCCACAAACCCACAGACACCCATTCTACACTTCTGAGGACAAACACCTTCCGGAATTTGGATTGTTTTTAAAGTTAGCGTAGTGTTTATATCCCCAGTCAGTTTAGGGCTGTATCTTCTAATCAAACATCTTAATTCTGGAAAAGGCGTATGAACAGTGACAGTCAGGGAGACCCACAGAGAGTACGAAAGCTCCTATCAGTTCGGGTTTAGATACTCCTGCTCAATGAGCTCAGGTGGGGTCGTTTCTGCTGAGCTTGTGAGTCGTGAGTGTTTGGATTCCAGAACCTTTGGGGCCTTGGGATTATGAAAAGGCCACTGAGGACCAATACCAATGTACTTTAAATTCACCAGTTTATTTACTGATAACAACCTAAGAATGCATTATGACACTAATTTCCTGACTAGGAGAGTAAGACGGGAGTGTTTCTCTCCTGACACAGAGTGACTTTCTATTTTCATAACTTGGTGATAACTACGTTTCCAGACCTTCCAGCAGCCAGAAAGCATACTCTCCCCTCAGCAAAGGACCACATTTTCACTGGACTCTGAGTCCACACTGAGAAACCTGGCTGGGATGGGGTAGGGGGACCGCGAGGACAGGTCAGAGACCTGTGGCCCTCAGTTCCTTCAGGCCTAGCCATCTCTGCTGCCTGTTGTCACTGACCAGATTTTATTTGATGTGACAAAAAGAAGTATTTGTTAAAGATTTTCCAGTCCAAAGGCATCACAGATAAACTGGAATTTACAAAATCCTATGTGAGCTAAAGGGTGGGACGGATAGAAAGCTGTGCAGTGAGACCAGAGTGCAGGGAGGGCCTGGTCAGGGGGGACACACACAGCCCACACGGTCAGCATCCATGTTGTGCTGAGAGAAGACAACACAGGCCAGTTCTGTAGCCTGGGGAGCAAGGGACCCAAACCCTGCATGGCAACCTTGGTTCAGAAACATCCCGGGCACACCAGTGCACATGCCCCAAATCTAGAGAGGATGGAGAAACAGAGAAGAAACTGGTGTGATCATGGCTACTGTGGGGGTGCTCTCTCCCTCTCACATGAGCACGAGTGTACATGCCTCTAGCAAAAAATACAAACAAACAAAAAACAGACAGACAGAAAGAATCATGAGGGTCACACCATCTTCTTTGTGCACTGGTATCTGTGGAAATGGACTTGCCAGTGGGAAACACAAGGTGCTACATCTCATCTGTCACCCAGTGGACAGTGATGGAACTGTGTCTTAGCAGGTGCTTTCAACACCCAGGTGTCCTCCATCCAGATGGCCGACCAGCAGTGTGCTGATACCAGAGGGAAGGAGCAGGTCTCCCTCTGATTGTGTACCTCTGGCAATTTAAAAAAAAAGAGGGGGATTAACTGATCCTTTTTTATAATTTCTGATTTATAAGCTTCAACTAGGATAATAAACTCTGTGTTGATTTCAGATTATTATTACTGGATTTTAAAAAGACTCAATTTTTTTTTTGGGGGGGGGAGAGGGCATGTGCTATAAGGCATGTGCGCTCACCAGAAAGACAGAGAGAGACAGACAGAAAACAAGAAATCACCCCCGGGGGGATGGTCACGCTGCAATCCCTTCTCCTCCATTCTCCTCTTGGGATCTTGGACACACACGCACACGTGCCCAGCATGAGTTTAAGCCACTGGGTCAGGGACTCAAACTGTGGTTGACTACATAGAGTCCAGCAACATAGCCATTATGCTAATTGCTGGTCTCCAAAAGAGACTCCATTTTTAAATGGTAGTTAGAGGTAATAAACCCTACACTGTCATAAGTTAGTTTTGCTTAATTCATCTCAAAGACTCTTTTCTTTGATTACCAAAGCCCCCTGCCTAGAGTGGAGAAGGTATGCCTTGGCCTTCAAGACTGCCACCCGTTTCTGCAGTTGCACAGTTAGAAGCAGCACAGAGAATGCAGGGATGCCTGGCATAACCTCATCACAAAAACCTCTGCCAATCTTAGAGTGTGGGAGGAGAGGCACCCTCAGCCTCCAAAATCACCACCCAAGTTCCAGCATACAGAGTTAGCGGGTAGGAGGGGCCACCTTTCTTGAGCTGATGCCATCCTACTCTTCACCCATCCAGAACACAGAGAAAGCAGGGCCACTGAGCCTAACCTCATCTTCAAAGTCCACTGCCCAGCACAGAGTATAGGAGGCAGGGCTGTGTCAGACTTCAAGACCACAACCCCAGTTCCTACTGCTGCAGAGTTAGAAGGTAGAAAAGCCACCTTTCTTTTCTTGATGCCTCCCTACCCATCACCCATCCAGAAGCAAGGGAAAAGGCAGGACCACCTGGGGTAAGCTCTTCACTCAAGTGCACTGCCCAGCTTCAAGTGTAGGAGAAGGGGCTGCCTCAGTCCACTGGCCATGCTCCATGTGGAACATGACTTTAGATATCAGCTTACACTCTAGTTTCCCACTTCAGTCCTCAACCACACAGGCACCAGAGAGGTTTGGGTATATAGGAGTCAAAGAGCTGAACACAGTGAGGCTCTGAAGAAATTCTCTACCCAACTCATTCCAGCAGAAAAAGGAGAGAAACTCCTCTCTGTAAATCAGAACCAACAACTCCACTGTGCATATCATTCTGTCAATCATAGTAGAAAGGGAAACTGACACAGAGATAATTCACATCATAGGGAAGTACATGAGTACATACTTACAAAAACCTGCTCCAAAGAAGTAGCAAGAAGTGATACATCACCAGGTGACCAAAAATCAGTAGAGCCTCTAGAAATATAGAAAACCAGAAAATACTTCCCTCAAAGGAACATAATTCCTCACTAAAATGGATATAACACAAAAATCACAGAAATGTTAGGAAAAAAAAAGATTTCAAAGTATTTATTTTATTTTTATTTTTAAATTTTTAAAGTTCTCTTCTTTTTATTATTTTTCCCTCCATAGGGCGCATGTACTTGCCAAATACAGAAAAAAAAAGTAAGAAATCACCTTCTAGAAAAGATGGCCATGCCATAATCTCTTCTATTCCATGGATGGTGGGCACATATGCATACAAGTCTGGTGTGTGCTTTTCAAGCCACCAAATCTGGGACTCAAACCATAAAGTTGGGCATATGGGATCCAGAGCCTTAACCACCATGCCACCTGCCAACCCCAAAGATTTCAGAGTATTTCTTGTGACTAAATTCAATAAGATGAAGGAGGAAACAGGCAACCATTGAAGGAAATAAGAAGATCTTTTCATGACTTGAAGGAGGAGTTCAACAATGAGATAGTCTGAAGGAGAATCAAACAGAACTTACAGAGATGAAGAATATAATTCAGAAAATCAAAACCTCTGTTCAAAGTATTAACAGCATTAGAACATGCAGAAGAAACCATCTCTGACCTTGATGACAAAACTTCTCATTCAGTTCAAGCAACTGAGATGAATGGAAAAATAACCATTACAAATGATGGCAACATATAGGAAATCCTAGACACCATTAAATGGCTGAATATTCACATAATGGGTATTTCAGATGAAGAGATGGCAGAGGCTTATAAAATCTCTCTCATGATATGTTAGTTGAAAATTTTCTAAATTTAGAGAAGCATACACAAATCCAAATCCAGGAAATACAAAGAACACCAAATAGATTTAACATAAGAAAATCTTCTCCAAGGCATATTGTAGCCAAATTGATTAAAAACAAAGATAAAGGCAATATTTAAAAATGGCAAGGGAGAAATGCCAGGTAACTTACAAAAGGTTACCCCACTAGACTAACATTGGACTTCTCAAACTGAAGCAATCCAGGTAAGTAATGAATGGGAAAACATATTTAAAACTCTCAAAGAAAAATAATTTCAGGCAAAAATACTATGCCAGTAAGATTATCTTTCAATTAGAAGGAGAAACAAAACCATCAGAAGATAAACAAAAACTGAAAGAATTCACCCAAAGTAGACCAGCTCTTCGGGGAATGCTTAAAAAAATATACCACCTGGAAAACTAAAAGGAAATAAATATTAGTAAGAAAACACAAAACAATTAGAAACAAAAAGAGTGACTAAATGACAGGGATCTGTCCACACTTATCAATAATAATAGTAAATGTTAATGGATTAAATTGACCAACTAAAAGACACAGACTGGACCAATGGATTAAAAAAACAGAAAGCCTCTTTATGTTGTTTATAAGAAACACACCTCATTGACAAAAATATACATAGACTAAAAGTGAAGGGCTAGAAAAAGTTGTTTCATGTGAACAGAGATTTTGAAAGACAGGGCTCATGATACTGATATCAGACAAAATAGACTTTAAGATAAAACCGGTAAAAAGAGACAAAGAAGGATATTACATAATTCTAAAATGATTAATTCAACAAGAAGATAGAGCATTCATAAATATTTATGCACCCAACACCACAACACAGAAATCTGTAAATAAAGACTGCTAGATATAATGAAAGATGTAGATTGCAATACACTAATTGTTGGGAATTTCAACACTCCATTGTCACCACTGGATAGATCACTGGACAAAAAATAAAGAGACACAGGAGCAAATTGATACTATAAACCAAACGGACTTGGCAGACATATTTAGAACAATTTATCTTCTATGATCAAAATGGCTATCAACCAGAGAAATACCCCTCAAAATACACAAAAACAGGGAAGTGAAACAATCTCTACTGTTAAGACTTTCAAACTACCGAAGCAATTAAGCAGAAATCAAAAGATTTATAAAGGCCAAAGTAATTAATACACTACTCTTCATAACCTTAGGGACATAGTGAAAGCAACTCTAAGAAGGAAGTTCATAGCCATTAGTGCTCACAAGAATCAAAAAAGAAAGGTGGCAAATAAATAACCTAACATCATGTCTAAAGAAACTGGAAAATCAGAAACCAAAAAATAACCAGAAATGGGAACCAGCAGTTAGCGTAATGGCTATGTCGCTGGACTCCCACATAGTCGACCGCGGTTCGTGTCCTGGACCCGGTGGCTTAAAACTCACGCCGGGCGCGTGTGCGTGCGTGCCCAAGATCCCGAGAGGAGAATGGAGGAGAAGGGATTGCGGCGTGACCATCCCCCCTGGGGGGTGATTTCTCGCTTTCTGCCTCTATGTCTCTCTCTGTCTGTCTGGCAAGCGCACGCGCCCTACAGTGAAAATCTCTCCAAAAAAAAAAATAATAAATAACCAGAAATAACAGAAGAAAAGAAATAGCAAACATTAGAGTTGAAATAGATGAAACAGACAATAAGACCACTATAAAAAAAGAATCACTGGAGAAAAGGCTGATTTTTTGAGAGGATAAACCAAATTGACAAACCATTAGCTAATCAAGAAAAACAGAGAACGGAACTGAAAAAAATCAGTCATGAAGCTGGTAATATCATAATGGATATATGAGAAATACAAAAAAAATTATGAGATAATACTATGAGTGACTATATGCCAAGAAAGTAGAAAACTTAGTCAAGATGGGCAAATACCTGGACATGCACAGGTTACCTAGGCTGAATCAGAATGATATAGAAAGTCTGAGTAGACCATAAACAAGATTACACACAACAACCAGGTAGGTTTTTTTCCCTCAGGGATACAAGGTTGTCAACATATGCAGAGCAATAAATGTAATACATCACATTAACACAAAAAGATGAAACCATATGATCATATCTAGAGATGCAGAAAAAGCATTTGATAAAAAACAACATCCTGGGACCAGCAGTTGGCATAATGGCTATGTCACTGGATGCCCATGTAGTCGACTATGATTCAAGTCCTGGACCTAGAGGCTTAAACTCATGCCAGGCATGTGTGAGTACATGCCCATGATCTTGAGAGGAGAATAGAGGAGAAGGGATTGTGGTGTGACCATCACCCCAGGGGGTGATTTATTGCTTTCTGTCTGTCTGTGAGTTCACATGCCCTATAGCAAAACTCTCTCTAAAAAAAAAAAAAAAAAAATCCCTTCACAATCAACACTATCAAGAAAATAGAGGTAGAAGAGATATTCCTCCAAACAATAAAAGTCACATATCACAGGCCCACTGTGAACATTATGTTGAATGAAAACTGGAACAAGACGAGGCTGTCCACTTTCTCCACTCCTTTCCACAGAGTTTTGGAAGCTCTGACCAATGCAATCAGACAAGACAGTTAATAATAATAATAATAATAAAAGGCATTCAGATAGAAAAAGAAGCTAAATTGTCCCTGTTTTCAGTTGATATAATTACAGACATAGAAAAACCAAATTAATCCATGAAAAACCTCCTAAAAGTTATAAATGAATTCAGTAAAGTATCAGGATATAAAATCATAATACAAAAATCTATAGCATTTTTATACACCAACAATGAACAGATTGAGGTAGAATTGGGGAAAGCAATCCCATTTACAGTAGCCACAATATGAATAAGATACCTAGAAATAAACCCAACGAAAGAGGCATAAGACTTCTACAAGGGTAACTATGAAAACCTGAAAAGAGAAATTAGTATATCAGAAAAAAAAAAGACATCTCATTTTCTTAAATTGGAAGAATCAATATAATCAAAATATCAATTCAACCCAAATTAATTCAATGTGATTCTGATCCAATTTCCTGTAACATTCTTCACAGAAATAGAGAAATTCAAAAATATTTTTCTCGAGTCATAAAAGACTCCATATCACCAAGGCAATACTGTGAAAAATGAATAAAGAAGGAGGCATCTCACTTTTCAACTTTAAAATTTCTAACAAAGCAGTGATAATCAAAACCCCAGAGTACTGCACAAAAATAGACACACAGACCAGAACAGAGAATCCAGAAATAAAGCGCAAATCATACAGCTCACTGATCTTTGACAAAGGGTACAAGGCAATGCAGTGGAGAAAACAAAGTCTTTTCAGCAAATGGTGCTGGATATTCACCTGCTGAAAAACAAAACTGAACATCTATCTCTTACCTTTAACAAGAATCAACACAAAATGGATCACATACTTAAATGTAAAGCCTCAAAGTATAAAACTATTCATAGAAAACTTAGGAGAAACTGTCAAAGACATTAGAATAGGCAGATTTCTTAAATAAGACCCCTAAGCAATAATCCTCAATATAGACAAGTGGAATTCCATCAAACTGAAAAGCTTTCTCACAGCAAAGGAAATAATAATTAGAGTAGAAAGACAACCCTCAGAATGGAAGAAAATATTTGCAAATTACTCCCCATACAAGGGATTGATATCTAGATACAGGGAACTCAAAGAACTTACCCATAAAAAAAATGAATAATCCAATTAAAAAATGGACAAATGAAGTAAATAGATAACTCTCCAAATAACACTTATAATGGTAAAAGGACATATCAAAAAAGTTCAGATTCATGTCATAAGGGAAGTACAAATTAAAAGCACAATGTCATATCATTTGACCCCAGTTAAAATGACCAGGATGAAAAAAAATATATAGAGAATGACAAATTCTGGTGAATCTGTGGTGAAATGAGAACCCTCTTACACTGTTAATAGGAATGTAAATTAGTATATCCTCTGTGGAATACAATATAGAGGTTCTTCAAAAACCTACACATAGAACTACCATATTACCTTAAGCAAGCCAACTCCCTGGTATCTGTGCAAAGGGTAGGAAAACAGTCAGAAAGACACTTGTACAGCCATGTTTATTGCTGCATTATTCACAACTGTTAAGACATGGAATCAACCTAAGTGTACAAAAACTGATCACTTGATTGAAAACCTGTGATACAAAATTACAATGGAATCTTACTCAGCCATGAGAAACAATGAGATCCTATTGCTTGGTTCAAAGTGGATGAATATAGAAAATTTAATGTTAAGTGATGTGAGTCAGACTTGAAAGAGACACACTGTATATCCCACTCAATATGTACCAAATGTCCATAATGTATGGCAGAAATGGAAAAATCTGTAGATATGGTATTAGAGTAAGAGTAGATATCAGAGACTATAAGGGACAGAAATAGGTGGTAAAGACTGGGTGGTAGAGAATGAGTGGTAGAGGGTGCATGGAAGGGGCAAAGCTAAGATACATTTAACAGATAAAATAATGTAAGTTTTCTGTTGAATGAAAAAGCTTTTGTAATTTTTACTTTATGAAAATGAAAATGAAAAAAGTTAAAACTACTGTATGCTGTCAAGGTGTGCAATAATTCGATGTAAATTAAATAAAGAAAAAAATTATTTTATTATGCCAGAAGGCATGTGATCATGGATTAGAGAGAGAGAGAGAAGAGGGAGAAAGAAAGCACTCCCCAACAGGGTTTGTTCACTTTGCAATCTCCCTCCAATTGCCCTCCTGCACACCCCTGGTATTTGGCCACTAGGGCTGGTCCTTGAACTCTGGTTGGCCCTGTGGGATCAGGTGTTCCCTTCACAACTCTTAACCATTGCACAATAGGGTCATTTCTCAATGTTAAATGAAGACACACACAGGCAGACTTTGACCTTATGCTTTCTCACTTTCTTTACAATCTTGTCCACACTAGGGCAGTTTTTGGCCTCATGGTGGTGGAGATGGTACAGGGCTGAGGTTGCATCAGCAGGACCTGGGTCGGTGTCTTGGCTCCTGGCTGACATTCCAGTCTTCGTTCCTCAACTGTACAATGCAGACACGACCGCACGCCCTCAGCTTAGTCACAGGTGAGGATTCGACAAGATACAGGTGACGAACACTACAGACTGCCTGGCACATGGAAAGTGCCCCATAAATTGCTCTGATTATAACCATGACATTTAGATGATTAGCAATAGAGTCCATCAGAAACAGATCACAACGCCTCCTGTCTTGTGTCTGTCTTAGGAGCACTTAGAAGCATCGTGTGGCAAATTATGAAAAATCACCTTCAAATCCTATTTAGGTTCTCCCTTACCTGTTCCAACAATCGTGTGAACCTTTCTCTGGTGAAACTCAATGTTCGTAATGAACTCTTCACATTAAGCACAGTCTCTCTTAGCTCCCTGCGGGCTGCTCTGACAGGCGTCCTCCCCCTCACTGCCATCACAAGTTCAAGTGTCGGTGAGTCAGCGTTTTCTTGCCCTGACACCAGCTAGAAGCGGGTCACATGCTTGGAGGCGAAAGGACAGCTTGCTTTCAGCTTATGATTCAAAACCTGCTGTCTCCTGAAGCGTGTTACTATCAGTCCCAATCAGCCCGTCCTGAATTGACACAAAGGGAGTAAGGAGATCTGACGTTCAGGAGCCCAATTTTTCTGAGACCAAACCCATGAAAGCTGTTTAATGTAAACTGAAGATAAACACGTAATTACTATTTCTGACTTTCATCATATCTTAGTTCCCAGGAACATAAATTGCATTGCATTTATTCCCCAAATATAACGTTTGTATTGCCTACCAAATGGTGAGTGCACAAGCACTATAGCAAAAACCTGTGTGGCCACCAAAAAAAAAAAAAAAAAAAGGAAATGACACTTGGGACACAATCACCCCGCCCTTCCCCCCACAGAAAAAAAGCACGCGAGGAATCCGAAATATAATAAAACGATGAGTGAGCTGAGTGATGAGTGGTTTGCTGTTGGGTTTATGACTGCTTTTGCTCTGTTTCGTTTTTTCGTATTTTGATTTTTTTACTTCCTGTTCTGTTCCTCTGACTGTGGAGCGCTCGCCACCTTGTGGGGGTTCTAGGTGAGTGCAGTATTACGGCTGCAGCTCAGAACGCTGGAACGGGTTGAACAGCCTGGGGAAAGCCACTTGGGCAGTGTGCTATAAACAGCTTTCATGCAGATGAGCTATAGGTGTTGATGTCTGTGGCTGAACGACATTCTCCAGCTAGACAAATGTGCTTCTTTTTCTATATACTATTCTCATGTTTTAAACAGGGTAGTATTTTACACTGAAATGAACCTCTGTCATACATAAACCCTTTTTATTTCAGTATACTGAGTCAAAGCTAAAAAACACTCTTGTAGCTTTCATTATAAAAACCTTCACTTCGGAATTCTGATCACTTGCTGGGTCCTTGGAAAAGTCATGATGTATTTTCTATGTTTTTCTATGGCAAAATACATCATGACGTTGCCAGTGACCCAGTTTTAAGTAGGCATTCAGCTCAGTTACTGTTACACCTGTATTTATTTTGTTTTATGTGGATTACAAGTTGTTATGGACGAGGAAGCAACCAGATGCATTTGAAGAAGGCAGGCTTGTAATTTCTTGGAGTGTTTGCTGTCAGACTGCCATGCTCCATCAAGATTTCCCTATACGCTGCACTGTGGAGTGGGCAGACGCGGTATTCAGATGGTAACGCATGGGCCACTTTGTTCTACTTGTTGGAGACGCCAACGTCTTTTTAGAGAAAGGAAAGTGAGAGTACTAACGGGCACTCCTAGTAACTGCATGCCTGTATACTCGTCTACACACACAACACACATGTGGGTGTGCGTGCAAGCGTGCGCACACACACGCACACACACACTACATAGCATGTGACACAGGACTCCAGCACAGTGATTAGACATTATGCAAGTGAGATCTCCTCTACTTACTGAAGTAGGAGGCTCAAATGGTCCTCAGTGTGTGGAGGATTAGAAAGCCAGCAAATGAGGATCGGTTTCTAATTATAAACAAGCTGAGCGATATCCAAGATTAGGGTACTTAATATTCATAATCACTAAACCAAGATTAGACCCTGATCCAAAGTCAAACATCATACTAATAGGAGCTCCTCGAAC
The DNA here is from genome assembly GCF_000334495.1 of Tupaia belangeri chinensis. Taxonomy (NCBI): domain Eukaryota; kingdom Metazoa; phylum Chordata; class Mammalia; order Scandentia; family Tupaiidae; genus Tupaia; species Tupaia belangeri. Next base: position 3,590,670 of record NW_006160165.1, on the reverse strand, counting down.
CTCACTTACATTGTAAAAATGAGAAGATGCGCCGGTATCACCCAGGTGAGAGCACTCGCGTGACAGATCAGAGACCTGCAGTATGCTAGGTCGTCGGGAAAGTCGTGACCTGTTTTTCTATGCAAAAATGCATCAGGAATTCCCAACAACCCAATATACGATATAACTTGCAAACCAGCTTGTTTCATTATTGCAGAATATCTATTTCTGTGGAACTTTCAGGGTACAAAAGCTCCAGCTTACATCTTACGAATCTGGAGTGGTGGTGTCTATTTTTATTGGGGAAATGTTGTTTGGTACTCACTTGATGTTTATAATACATTTTAATAAAATAACTGCTTTGTTGAAGAGAATTGAATTATTCATGATTTTCCTGAGTTCTTTCCTGTTGGCACTGCCCAAAAGCCACCCCTGGCTGTTTTCTGACTTTCTAAATAGCCTAAGTGATGCCAACCTCTCTTTAGCAAACAGAAATGAATGTTGGAATCAAAGCTCAATAAAGAAATCCTTGTCTCTCCCACACACTCGCGGACTTCAGAAGACTCATCCAAACCTCAGGCCGGGAAGCCAAGCCGCTTCTTTGAATAGTAGGTTATTGCCGTTTCTCCTTCATGGCACCACGTCCGCACTGCCAGACACACGCGCGTGTTCACACGCAGACACGTGGGCAGAGAGGCACTCTCTAAGGCTGAGCTTTGCTTTTAAGAAGGGCTGAGCATGTAGAAATCCAAACTGCTTTCCTTCTCCCCAGCCTCCTCCTCGACTCTCAGTCCTTTATCCCCAGTCCAGGTTTTCCTCCCTGAATCACCCTGTCCAGTTACAGATGCTCGAGGCAGGAAAATAAGACGTTAATTTCAGGGAATGAGTGTGTTGATAATGCTGCTGAGACACTGCCACAGTATGAGTGTCTTGCCTTTGATTTCCTCATTTACAAAATGAAGAAATTTGATGAAAAAATTAATTATTTAATGTTTATTTATTCGTTCATTTATTTTAATTTGACCAGAGAGAGACAGAGAGTGCAAGTGAGAAGGCAAGCCACCTGGCCTGGGACTTGAACCATGGCTAGCCACATGGGACTGTCCAGTGCCTTAACCACCACGTCACCTGCTGGTCCCCGATTTAAAAAAAAATTTAGTATCCTGGAAATTTTGAATTTCTATGTTTCTTTTTACTTATTTATTTATTTTTTTGGAGAGGTTTTTGCTATAGGACGTGTGCGCTCGCCAGACAGAGAGAGACAGAGAGACAGAAAGTGACAAACCATCCCCCGTGGGATGGCCATGCCGCAATTCCTTCTCCATTCTCCTCTCGGGATCTTGGGCACGCACACTCACGTGCCTGGCGTGAGTTTTAAGCCACCGGGTCCGGGATGCGAACCGTGGTCAACTACATGGGAGTCCAGCAACATAGCCATTACACTAACTGCTGGTCCCGAATTTCTATGTTTCTATCACTTTTATTTGAGATATTGTATTTCAATACTAGTGTTTTTATTTTCTTCTACATTTCTGCTCCCCCAAATAGTCTTTCTTGTGGAATAGAACAGTTTTGATAAAGTCTTGTTTATTTTTATTCATTGCCAGACGACACTGCTAGTTGCAAAGAGGGAAAAAAAAAGTGAGAGAAAGAGGG
>NW_006160165.1:3584274-3589025 GCF_000334495.1 Tupaia belangeri chinensis | reverse complement strand
AGCAGAAGAGGGGGAGGGGAAGGGGAGGGGGAGGGAGAGAATATCCTTCAACGGGTCCTGGTCACACAATATTCTTTTTGCTCCATTTCCCTATCCTGTCGGGATTTGGGGCATGCACACATGCCCCACACTACCTGTTTTTAAGCCACTGGGGCCTGGATTCGAACCATGGTCAGTCATGTGGGGTCTGGCTTCCTATGTCCAGGGCCTAACCCCTATGATACCAGGTCAGTCCGACGAGGCCTTCTTACCTTGGCTACTCCTATGAACATGACAACGATGCCTGCTCCCCTGGATGTGATATTGGCACTGACGTTTGACAACAGTGACTTGTGGAGTAGCAGTAAACTGGGCCATGGCCTATCGGTCCTCTTCTCCTGCTCTCGCCACCATTCATGCTCATCTCAAAAGACCGGGTCCCCCCGTTTCTCTAGTCTGTTCTTAGAGTCAGCCCCTCTTGGCCCTGGGACCCTGGAAGACCCCTCACCTTCCTAGCTCCCACCAACACCCACTCCACGTGCAGTGGACAGCCCCACCCTGACAGTCGGGGCTGCTCAGCTGCTCCTCCATCCCAGTGGCTCCTCCTGAGCACACTGCCTCCCTGTCAGTCTGGCCACCCTGGAAGTGACACCTGCAGTGCCCAGGCCAGTCACAGAAATGACTGCTGACCTGTCCCCTCCTCACTTCCCAAGATCAGCTCATCCCTAGGCCCTTCGGCATTCGGCTGGATCTCCAGCCGGCTCTCCTGTCACTCCACCCACTGGCCACCAGACAATACATCAGCACCTCCAACCCCAGACCATACCCCAGCTCTCCCCCAGCTCTCCTCTTCCAGCTACAGCCCCTGCTGGGCCCTCCAGAGAAGTAGGCTTACCTTCCAGGGCCAAGGCAGTGCTCCTCTGTACCCGGAGCTGCACAATCACCCCTTCCTCATTTGGAATAGACCTGCATTTCCAACCACTCTGCCCTTTTCTGTGGTTCTCCCTCCTGCCCACCAGCTCCGATCACAGTCACACCTCGGGCCTCCCTGGTGTTCCTCAAACTTGGTGTTTAGGCTCTCGGAGTCCCCGCAGGTGATCTGTGTGCCTGGGACACTGTCCCCAATCTCACATCCGTCTCAGGAGTCCCCTCGTCAGATACCCTGAAAGAAGCCATCACCGATGGCCCGTCTAGAACAGGACGCCCCCCTCCACCTCTGCTCCCATCGAGGTTCATCTGTCCTCGTTTCTCCATGACTACATGGACCCATGTATCACGTCTCCCTGCCACAACACGGCAGATTAACATGAAGAAGCCAGCGCAGCTACACAGAGAGAAACTGGAGACGTTTTCCTGCCTGCATGTGTGTGTGTGTGCAAGCGGGGGGTGTGTGTGTGCATGCACGCGTGAAGGGGCTGGTTTGCTGCGAGACTCTCCAGCCACTCATTTCCTCATTCATGGCTTTTGCCTTAGCCATTGTGTTGGGTATTCGCAGGTCAGTGAAGCAACCCTCTGTGTGTGTGTGTGTGTGTGTGTGTGTGTGTGTGTGTGCGTGCATGCGTGTGTCTTATGAGAGCCTCTACTACTGTTGCTTTGTTTTGTTTTCTAAGAAAAAGACTCTAAAAATTAATTAAATTTGCACCATCCCATAAAACACACCCAGCGGACTGCCCGTCAGGTACAGTGGGGTCAGAGGGAAACAGCCTGGTTCCCCACCCCGGCCTCGGGATCCATCAGTGCTCCTCCTACACCAGCCTCTCTGCGGGGTGAAAGTCACTCCTCATCTCTTCCCTGCTCTTGTACCATTCCAAATCCGGACCAGCGCTTGTGGCAGAGACGCTGGATCAGGAAGTCACCAGAAACACACGCTGAGCCATTCCTCAGCTCAGCATCTTCGGGCCCTCGCACATCCATCACCTTGCTCTGGCCAAAGCATCCTAATTTCAGCACAAATACCTCCCACCCACAGTGCAGAAAACAGGCCCCTCAGCTCATGCAAGCTTTCATCTCAGGGCATTACATAGTCTCATCTGCTACGAGTGACAGCTACTCAAAGGATAGTCCCGTTATTTCAAGAGGACCGAAGATCGAAAATGCAAAACGGATGCTTTATCCAAAACACCTAAAAGGAAAAGGAAACTTTACACATGCACTACTTATTTAATTGGATCTGAAAACCAGTAAAACAGAAACTTAAGTTTATACATGCACATACAAAGCTTGACTTAAACATTCAGTAAAGGGCTACAGCCCTGTAAATGCAGGTTCCGACCTGACAGTGGCCAGCAATCTCTTTACCTCACCGTTTCTCCTCTTAAAAACAAGAATAAACTGCAGACTGCGGAGCCGCCATCTCCACGCCAAGGCGGGGCTATCCGCTGAACGCACTGGGTCACTCACCGGTGGGTGCAGGGGTCGCTAAGGTGCAGTCCGTGCCTTTCCTCTGCAGACAACCCGTCCATCAACAAGTAGAAGACGAGGAAGTTGCCGTGGCCGAGCGGCTGTGAAACAAGCCTGGATTTCTCTAGCATGTACGTACAAATTCTGGCTGGTTGAGAGAACAAAAGTGGTTCTGTCAAATGACGTTATCAGCTTTTCGTTTCCGTGAATTCAAACATATTAACTAATCACAATTGAGATAATAACGCATCTTTTCCAATACAGGCCTTAAAAAAAGGAACAGACTTTAAAAGTATTTTCTAGAGTGGTTTTACGTTTCCAGAAAAATTGAGAAGATAACTACCGCTCTAATAGGTTCCTTTTTCCCTGCTCCCACCTGTTTTCTCTATTTTTAAAAATTGTTTTGTTGGTTTCTGCTATAGGCCACGTGTGCTCGGCAGAAAGAGAGAGAGAGGGGGAGTGGAAATGACAAATCACTTCTGGGGGGATGGCCACACCACAATCCCTTCTCAATTCTCTTGGGATTTGGGGCACACATGCATATACCCAACTGGTGTGATTTTCAAGACACCAGCTCTGGGAATCAAACCACACACTTGACCATGTGGAATCCAGCCTCCTTACCAGCATGCTATTTGGTTGGCCCATTTTCTGTTATTAAGTTTGTATGAATGTGGTTCATTTGATAGAAGCGTTGAGCCAATATTGGTCCATTCTTAGTGCCTGAAGCCCACAGTGTGCATTCGTGTGCACTTCCTGTGTGGTATAGCTCTAGGGGTTTTGAGTAACGTGTGATGCTTCTGCCCAAGGGTAGGGGGTCACAAGGAAGGATTCCATGCCCCAGTGTCTGCTGGGCTCTGCCTGCCTTTCTTCTCCTCAACCCTGGCAACCTCTGATCTTCTTTATTCTATTGTTTCATCTTTTGGAGAGTGGCATAAAGTGAGAATGAAGTATGTAGGTAGCCTTCCAAAACAATTCTCAGAAGGCATGTGCACTTACTGGAGAGAGCAGAGAGGGAGGGAGAGAGCAAACACTCCTTACTCCCAATGGGGCATGGTCACACCGCAATCCCTTTTCTTCCACTTCTCTCTCCTTTTGAAATCTGGGACACACACACACACACACACACACACACACACAGCATGGTTTCCATGGTTTCTGGCTCTGGAACTGGAAAAGTGTGGCCACGTGAGACTCCCTTAGACACTATGACACCAACTGGCTGGAATGCAGCCTTTTCTTCTTCTTCCTTTTTTAAAAATTACTTCATTTAACTTTATTTATTTACTTATTTTAATTTGCCAGAGAGGGCCAGAGGAGACACAGAGAAAAAGAGAGGGAAAGTGAGAAAGCAAGCCATCAGGTCCAGAGATTGAACCACAGTCCACAGTCGACCATGTGAGTCCCATGCCCTTAACCACCATGTCAACTGCTGGCCCCAAAGCACCATTTTCAAACTGGCTTCTTCCATTTAGTAATATGCATTAAAGGTTCATTCTTTAAAAATAATTTATCAGCTCATTTTTAATGAGTAACTAATGCCCTGTTGTATGAATGTACCATGGTTTGTCTCTCCTTCACCCATTAAAGGGCAGGTTTCCAGTTTTTAGTTTTTGAAATTAGGAATAAAGCCTCTATGAACAATCACATTGAAATTTTGCACAGACACAAGTTTTCAACTTCATGGAGAAAATATCAAGGAGCAGGATTCCTGGATGTGTGGTAAGACTTTTTGAGAAGCCACCAAAGTCTTCCACATGGTCGTGCAGTTTTACATTCCACAGGCAACAAGTGTGAGCCCCAGGAGCCCCACACCCTCTCCAGGACTTGGCGTCAGTGTTTCGGGTTCCAGCCATCCAGACAGGTGCAGTCATACCTCGGTACTGTGCTGATCTCCAACACCCCAAGCACACTGGGTGCTCACATCTTCATGTTTCCTTGCTTGCCATCTCTGTTCTCTGCTGTCTGTCCAGATAATTTTGTCCATTTTAAAAACTGGGTTATTTTGCTCTTGCTGAGTTTTATGAGTTCTTTGTATGTTTTGGATACCAATCCTTTATCAGGGATGTGGTTTGCAAATACTTTCCCCCTGTGTGGCTTGTTACTACATTCTCTTAACAGTGTCCTTCACAGAGCAGAAGTTTTTAAATGAAGTTGTTCACCTGACCACTTCTTTCTTTCACACACTGGACCTTTGGTATGAGAGCTAAAAGTCACTGCCACACCTAAGATTATCTAGAATTTCCCCTATGTCATCTTCTAGAAATTTTATACTTTTGCTTTTACATTTAAGTTTCTGATCCATTTGGAGTTAATGTCTATGCAACGTATGCGTCTATATCCATGTGTTGCACAGGTACGGCCCGCTCTTC
>NW_006160165.1:3577112-3582952 GCF_000334495.1 Tupaia belangeri chinensis | reverse complement strand
GCAATCTCTGCCCCTCACCGTTTCTCCTCTTAAAAACAAGAATAAACTGCAGACTGCGGAGCCGCCATCTCCACGCCAAGGCGGGGCTATCCGCTGAACGCACTGGGTCACTCACCGGTGGGTGCAGGGGTCGCTAAGGTGCAGTCCGTGCCTTTCCTCTGCAGACAACCCGTCCATCAACAAGTAGAAGACGAGGAAGTTGCCGTGGCCGAGCGGCTGTGAAACAAGCCTGGATTTCTCTAGCATGTACGTACAAATTCTGGCTGGTTGAGAGAACAAAAGTGGTTCTGTCAAATGACGTTATCAGCTTTTCGTTTCCGTGAATTCAAACATATTAACTAATCACAATTGAGATAATAACGCATCTTTTCCAATACAGGCCTTAAAAAAAGGAACAGACTTTAAAAGTATTTTCTAGAGTGGTTTTACGTTTCCAGAAAAATTGAGAAGATAACTACCGCTCTAATAGGTTCCTTTTTCCCTGCTCCCACCTGTTTTCTCTATTTTTAAAAATTGTTTTGTTGGTTTCTGCTATAGGCCACGTGTGCTCGGCAGAAAGAGAGAGAGAGGGGGAGTGGAAATGACAAATCACTTCTGGGGGGATGGCCACACCACAATCCCTTCTCAATTCTCTTGGGATTTGGGGCACACATGCATATACCCAACTGGTGTGATTTTCAAGACACCAGCTCTGGGAATCAAACCACACACTTGACCATGTGGAATCCAGCCTCCTTACCAGCATGCTATTTGGCTGGCCCATTTTCTGTTATTAAGTTTGTATGAATGTGGTTCATTTGATAGAAGCGTTGAGCCAATATTGGTCCATTCTTAGTGCCTGAAGCCCACAGTGTGCATTCGTGTGCACTTCCTGTGTGGTATAGCTCTAGGGGTTTTGAGTAACGTGTGATGCTTCTGCCCAAGGGTAGGGGGTCACAAGGAAGGATTCCATGCCCCAGTGTCTGCTGGGCTCTGCCTGCCTTTCTTCTCCTCAACCCTGGCAACCTCTGATCTTCTTTATTCTATTGTTTCATCTTTTGGAGAGTGGCATAAAGTGAGAATGAAGTATGTAGGTAGCCTTCCAAAACAATTCTCAGAAGGCATGTGCACTTACTGGAGAGAGCAGAGAGGGAGGGAGAGAGCAAACACTCCTTACTCCCAATGGGGCATGGTCACACCGCAATCCCTTTTCTTCCACTTCTCTCTCCTTTTGAAATCTGGGACACACACACACACACACACACACACACACACACAGCATGGTTTCCATGGTTTCTGGCTCTGGAACTGGAAAAGTGTGGCCACGTGAGACTCCCTTAGACACTATGACACCAACTGGCTGGAATGCAGCCTTTTCTTCTTCTTCCTTTTTTAAAAATTACTTCATTTAACTTTATTTATTTACTTATTTTAATTTGCCAGAGAGGGCCAGAGGAGACACAGAGAAAAAGAGAGGGAAAGTGAGAAAGCAAGCCATCAGGTCCAGAGATTGAACCACAGTCCACAGTCGACCATGTGAGTCCCATGCCCTTAACCACCATGTCAACTGCTGGCCCCAAAGCACCATTTTCAAACTGGCTTCTTCCATTTAGTAATATGCATTAAAGGTTCATTCTTTAAAAATAATTTATCAGCTCATTTTTAATGAGTAACTAATGCCCTGTTGTATGAATGTACCATGGTTTGTCTCTCCTTCACCCATTAAAGGGCAGGTTTCCAGTTTTTAGTTTTTGAAATTAGGAATAAAGCCTCTATGAACAATCACATTGAAATTTTGCACAGACACAAGTTTTCAACTTCATGGAGAAAATATCAAGGAGCAGGATTCCTGGATGTGTGGTAAGACTTTTTGAGAAGCCACCAAAGTCTTCCACATGGTCGTGCAGTTTTACATTCCACAGGCAACAAGTGTGAGCCCCAGGAGCCCCACACCCTCTCCAGGACTTGGCGTCAGTGTTTCGGGTTCCAGCCATCCAGACAGGTGCAGTCATACCTCGGTACTGTGCTGATCTCCAACACCCCAAGCACACTGGGTGCTCACATCTTCATGTTTCCTTGCTTGCCATCTCTGTTCTCTGCTGTCTGTCCAGATAATTTTGTCCATTTTAAAAACTGGGTTATTTTGCTCTTGCTGAGTTTTATGAGTTCTTTGTATGTTTTGGATACCAATCCTTTATCAGGGATGTGGTTTGCAAATACTTTCCCCCTGTGTGGCTTGTTACTACATTCTCTTAACAGTGTCCTTCACAGAGCAGAAGTTTTTAAATGAAGTTGTTCACCTGACCACTTCTTTCTTTCACACACTGGACCTTTGGTATGAGAGCTAAAAGTCACTGCCACACCTAAGATTATCTAGAATTTCCCCTATGTCATCTTCTAGAAATTTTATACTTTTGCTTTTACATTTAAGTTTCTGATCCATTTGGAGTTAATGTCTATGCAACGTATGCGTCTATATCCATGTGTTGCACAGGTACGGCCCGCTCTTGCTCTTCCAAACTGATATGCTCAGACACTTACCTTTCTCCATGAAATTTCTTGTGTTCCTTTGAGGGAAATAAGATGGCTAGGTTTATGTGGGTCTATTTCTCAGTTCTTGAATCCTTTTCATTGACATATTCGTCTATTTGTTTTACCAATATAACACTGTGTTGACTGCTGTAGGTTTATAGTAAGTCTTGAAGTAGGGTTAAGGTCAGTTCACAATGTTATTCCTCAATGTTGTATTGACTAGTCTGGATTTTGTTTGCTTTTCCACATGAACTTCAAAATCAATTTGTTGTAATCCATAAAGTAACTTGCTGGGGTTGGGATTGTACTGAATCTATAGATCAATTTGATAAGAACTGACACCATAAAATTGAGCCTTCCTATCTGTGAATACAGAATAAATCTCTGCTGATACACTGGGTGATCAGAAAAGACACAGCACATCCATGACTTTTCCAACAGCCCAATAGATAGCTTTTAATTTCTTTTTTCAGAAATTTAGTTTTCTGCATATAGATTTTGCACACATTTTCTTAGATTTTTACCTAAGTATGACATTTATTTTTGGTGCTAGTGTAAATGCTGTTGTTTTTTATTTCAAATCCCAATTTTTCACTACTGGTACCTAGGGAAGTGAAAGGCTTTTTATATATTACCCTTGTGTGACTTATCCTTGCCTTACGCACTTACATGTTGCAGAGGGTTTGTCAGTTCTTTCAGACTTTCTACCTAAATTTCATCTGCAAACCTGTTTGATTTCTTTCTTCCCAGTTTCCTTTTTATTTTATTTCTTTGTCTTATTGCATTGGCTAGGATCTTCAGTATGATGTTGGAAAAGAATGGTAACAAGAAACATCCTTTTCTTGTTCTATACCCAAATGTGTAACTTTTACAATACAATATGAAATAACATCTGTATCAAACAAACTCAGAATTTTCTTAATGTCTCATGACTTGAAAATGCCAGCCATGTATTTAAGACACATATATTAGCAACACTTGCAAAGAACTCTGCTGGAAACGGACAAACACTACTAGCAACCAGGTTAGAACTGTATGTGGCCACACTTTTAAGTCCAGACTGTATGATCTATATATATAGTCTGCTGTTTTCACTGCTGGGACCCCTGGAAGAAACCCACTGCAACCAAAGCAAATGTGGCATAAATGTATGCAGGAACAATTTCATAAAAAAAGAACATTCTCAGATAGATAAAACCTGAAAGAATTTACCAATACCAGACCAGTTATCCAAGAAATTCTGAAGAGAATGCTATATCAGGAAAACTCAAGACACTCAGAAATAAGAGTTCAAAACCAACGAAGAAAATGGCCAGCTTAATGGTAGGGACAAGTCTGGAGTTGAAAGTTACCGTCCAGAATTTAAAACGAGAAATGGAAAATTATTTGTTGATCATAACATGTATGTCTAAGCCATTACACAGTATATTCTGGATGGGAAATCCCATTTTGTATGCTGTGATGCTATTCAGTGAATGGGTATAAAATAAATAAATTTTAAAAATGTACGTTAGGAAAGCTTCAAGATTTGTATCAAAATGAAAAAAAATAGTCAAATCATAGATTATACCATAGAGTGAGTTAATGAAACAGGTACTCCAACAATAAAGCTGACAGTCTGATTAGGAGGTGAGCTGGGGGTAAGTCTAGAAACAATGCGTGCCCTGTGGGAACAGTGGTCAGTCTTCCAGTTTTATTGTGATTGTGCATGTACACTAAGCGGACTAACAGCTCACGCTTATTATGTGGGTCCTCTGCTTTTGAGGACATTATAGAACAACAACAACAAATAACCCACATCATCAACTCATGGTGTTGACGTTAATTTCATCAGAGCTGAACAATGTCAAAAGGATGCAATACTAAATCAAATCATCAATTCTGCTTCACAGGTTAGGCTGGCAATACATAAGCTATTTCAGTATCAATAAAGATGATGGCTATATGTTTGGCATGCTAAAAATTCCATTGTTTCTGGAACTTTTTTAAAAAAATTTGGCTATAGATATTATGCTATCATTATGAACAATCAATGAACAATTACGTGATTGAGTTTTAAATGTAAATGTAAAATATTTTAGTTTCCTTTTTTAAAATAAAATTCTATCATCAATTGTTTGGGGGAAAGTCAAAAGATAGCAGGTTTTAGGAAAGCAAATGAATTTAATCATTCCCTACATTTGAAATATAAAAAAGTATCTCATGTAATTAATCCTTAGCAAAGAATTATTCTAGAATGCAGCCTCTAGAAGTAAAAATGCAAGGTCTCCCCACTTTGGTTTGGACAGAATATCTATAACCACAACTGAAGCATGATCTCCAGTGCTGGTCTCTGGCTCCCTAAGTAAGCGGCCAATTTAGCTGATTAGGAATGATTATCAGTGTTATGAAGATCTGAAAATTATAACCCCTCATTAAAAGTTCTTATTAGACAAATATAAGAAGAGTTGCTGAGTGCATAAAGGAAGATTATTTCAAAACATCCCCTTTAATGACATTAAAGTCCCAAAGCGATGTTAAAATTAGAATAAGGTGGTGCCAGCCAATGGCTGGATCCCATATGGCCAACTGGGCAGTTCCAAGCTCAGTGGTCTGAAAATTAAGCCAGGGGCACATGTATGTAAGCCCAATATCACAAGAAGAAAATGGAGAAGAAATTGTGGTGTGGCCATCCTCAGTGAAGGGTGGGTGATATCTCTCTCTCTCTCCCCCTCCCTCTTTCTCTGACAAGTGCATGTGCCCTACAGCAAACAAATTACGAGGGCAGCCAGATGATGGCAAAGTAGTAAAGGAACGCTCTGGGAGGCTGACCCAAATGGAAACATTCTTGGTGGTGTCTAGAGGCTATCCAGAACTAACTAGTTGCATGCATGCCTACAATGCAGGTCTGAGTGATGCTGGGGTGCACTGAGTTATGAGTTCCCTGCTGAAGTTCTCTCTCTCTCTCTCTCTCTGTCTTGTGTATGGAAGAAAAGAAAGAAACTTAAACAGAACGAGGACGTGCTAGGTTGTGAAGCAGCAATAAGTGTCAGTGTGAGTGGATACGCATGCATGTTGCAGTGTGTGTGTGTACGCACATCCCTTGAGTATTTAACTGGGGGTAACTTCAAATTGATGTCTTAATCTTAACATTTTCTTTCCTCTTCCTACTAAAATTCTTTTCTGGAAATATTTTCTATTTAGTACTAATAATATGAATCCTGAGAAAATTTACAGCTCAAGAAGATATTTTAAAAATCCTCACACACGAGGACCAGCAGGTGACATGGTGGTTAAGGTGCTGGATATTCCCACATGGCCAACCACAGTTTGAGTCCTGGACCTGGTGG